>NC_134833.1:10851242-10914933 GCF_004210375.1 Tachypleus tridentatus
TTTATTAGCATATTGTGCCACTGTCTTAAAATTTTTATTTTAGAGAGAGTATAATTTCTGGCCTGGTGAATTGTTGACCAGACCACTACCATCTGTTGACTGTCCTTTTTTTTTTTTGTTGCGACTTTCTACATGACTGTTGACTGTAACACCTTCATAAGGTGGTAAGTGGTGTGTTTGTCTATTTTAATGATGGTGCTGAAGCCATTATTGCAGTAAATAGAGGGTGAATGTAGGAGAGATGCATTAGTTTGAAAGTTTTCTTAAGGTCTTGTATAGTAATTTCATCCCGACTTATATGGCCAATGCATAAATGTCAGAGAACAATGACCACTGTAATGTATGTTTTGAATTCTGAGCATTCTTCTAGGACAGCCTGGATGCCACAGCCATATAAATTAAAAGATTTACAGAAGTGAACAGTGATATTTTGAATTTGTTCCTTACTATAAATATTAATATTGTGGGCAGACCAGTAATTTGGGTGAAAACATGTTTGTTGCTGCAAATGTTTATCTGTTTAGCCACTTGTAAAGTTTGTCCAAGACATCATTGATAGCTGACAATAATCTACTTTTGTCATCTTTTTTTTAGTATTTCCTTTGTTTCTTTAGTGTCCCTTCAAATGTTCATTTTGACACGTATTACATAATTTTCTTTCCATAGTCCTCCTTTACTTTGCATGGAAAGAAAAATGGTCTGCGCTGTTTTTTTCTTTTTCATGGGGCTTTTTCTTGTAGCCAGGGCTCAGCATGGCCAGGCAGTTAAGACACTCAACTCATAATCTGAGAACTGTGGGTTCAAATCCCTGTCACACCAAACATGCTCACCCCTTTTAGCTTTGGGGCATTATGATGTGACGGTCAATCCACTTTTCGTTGGTAAAGAGTAGCCCAAGAGTTGACGGTGGTGGTGATGACTAGCTGCCTTCCCTCTAGTCTTACACTGCTTTAATTAGGGACAGATAACCCTCGAGTAGCTTTGTGCAAAATTCAAAACAAACCAAATCTTGTATCCAACAAAGTTTTCCAATTATATTTGGTTATGTATTAAGAAGTTTGTAAAAAAAGTGATATTGCTTATATTGTATCATCTTGTTTCATGGGCACTGCTGGGCTTACAAAAATATCATGTTTCATGGGCACAGAAATGATCATCTGATAATTCTAATACCTCAGTTACTTTGTAAACCTTTTTAAGAACTTTTATAGAACAGGTTGTCCTTCACAGTGGCAGTATATTTGAACAACCCATGTGCAGCTGTTGCCAACAGTGTATGTCTACTATTTTGATATTGAATGTAAGTCATATGATAGAACTTGCTGTGAGAATGTAATGAGGAATATCTACCAGTAACTATTTTCTTAACTTTCTTCCTTTCATTAAAGAAAGATATTAACTGTCATAGATAAATTAAATGTGTATCTCAATGAAATTGTTGTTTTTTTAAAAAAAATAATTCTTTCTGCCTATATAGCTAGGCTTACCATAATTTCCAAGCCTCAAACAGGGACAGTTCTCAATTTTTAATATAGGTAGCCATTGGTATAATCAAGAAGTGCTCTCATATTGTTACTCTCCTCAAGCTTCAATGCTGTCACAAAAAAAATGAATACTGATAGTTTATATCTCTAACATTTATTTAAATTCAGCAAGGCAAGGAACATAAAAATTTCATTTATTTTACACTGGGCACTTTGTTTTGTGACCATTCATATTTTCCACTTGAATGAACTTTCTTCAAAATGTCTTTGTTAGTTTTTATTTTTTCAAATAACTCGCTGCAACTCAAGTAAATACTGAGTTTAAAATCAAACAGCCCTTTTACTGTTGATTCATTCATTAGACCTCTTTCTTGAGACCGAATGCTATTCATCTCAGAAAATACTTTTTCAACGAGGGCAGAAGTTCTTGGTAAACACAAAATGTACTCCGTAACTTGCCTGAGATTAGGTACAGAAATACTTTGATCTGTGAAGTGGTTGAAACATTCTACCCATTTTTCTTCACAACCTATTTCCACTCGTCACATTTTGATGATTTAACAAGAACAACTTCGTCAAATAGATCGTCAACATTGACTGCAGCATTTCCAAGTGTTTCATTAACATTTTCAGAAGCTGCTTTTTTGTCAGGCCACAAGAAAACACTGTTTTTTATCTAAAAGTATTCCCCACCACCAAAACTGTTTTCTCACAGCTCAATATAAGACAGGCAGCAGTCATAAAAACTGGTAAATTCCTTCATAATCATCAAGTCTACCTGACATCCACCCTCTTCATCTACCGCACTGAGTAATTTGTTTTTTTGCATCAAGAAGAATAAAGTTATTATCTCGTCTTTCTTTCAGGTTGGTTTTCAATTTAAGTTCTGTAACAGTATCACTTGAGTTACTTTTTTTTGTTTTCTCCATGGCTAAAATCACTTTGTTGAACAAGACTAGTTGTTCATGAACAAACCATAGGTACATTTCTCTGCACTCTCAAAATCTTTTATCAACAGTGGGCACTGTTCTTATGAACAAAAATATGACTTCAGTCATTCATAAATCTGGAGAATTCTCTCAACAGCTGGTAACAAAGACAGAAATCACTTATTTCCATATTGAAGAACCTTTTTGTACTCAATTTCTACAAACAGAATTCTTTTAGGTGTGTAACATGCACAGTGTAAATGTGTAGAAATACTTCTAAATTTTGACCACCAAGATTTCCACTTCAATATGAAGGACATTAACTGCAGTTTGGAGACAGTTATTCACAATATGAGTACCACAATCAACACTCACAATATTTCTACCAAGTTCCTTCTTCAATCGACTATATACATTGTTTTTTTCCCTTTCTCTTTACACCTTCAAAATTTGTATTGCAGTTGTCACCACAATAAGCAACAATATTGTTTTTCATAAATCATGTTTTTTTTTAACGTGAACACCAAGCAATTCTTCAAATTTTCTGATGTCACTCCAGGAACTGACTTAAAGTCTAAACGTTTTACTTTCTCCTTTCTCTGGCAAAACATCACACCATGACAGATATAATTTTGGCATCTTTTCGGTTTGAAGCATCTGCTGCTGTAAGTGAAACGAACTGGACCTCTATTAAGTCTCTCTTCAATTCCTCTGCTGCAAAAGAAACAACTGCATTCAAAATAATAGCCAGAATGAAGAAGGAGGCTATCAGTTTGGAAGAACAATCGGCTGTTTTAAAGCTTATGGACAGCACTGTGATAAGCATAGGTTGTTTCTAATGCAGCTATTAACAAGTCGCCCTCTTCAGGTACAGTTTTCTGATGAACATATCAACTCTTAAACTTTGAGCAGCTACTGAAAGACTAGCTGCATGTTTAGCACTTTTTAAATGGTCTTTTATGTCTGAGCGGCCACCATGTGATACAGAAAACTCAGATGAACACTGGGAACATTTGACTATCCTCCCTGCCACAATTGTTTTTAAAGAATGGATATTCTTTTTGCAAATCACTTTTGAATGAGCATTTTTTTTTACCAGCTTTGGACATTATCAATAGGATTAATTTCTAAAATAAAAGAACGAAAATAATTCAGCATGTACCATATGACTAATATAGCAAATACTGTAACAAATAAAGCAATCACAAGGCCCAGCATGTTCAGATGGGTTAAACAATAAAGCAATCAAAAATCACGAACACTTGCTCAAAGAAAACTTTGAGGTGAAGCTGCCGTTACGTGCGTACTCCTAGTAGCAACACACTGATAATGTTGTTTGTTTGTTTTTTGAATTTCGCATAAAGCTACTCAAGAGCTATCTGCGCTAGCAGTCACTAATTTAGCACTGTAAGACTAGAAGGAAGGCAACTAGTCATCACCACCCACCGCCAACTCTTGGGCTACTCTTTTACCAACGAATAGTGGGATTAATCATCACATAATAACGCACCCACGGCTGAAAGGGCGAGCATGTTTGGTTCGACATGGATTCGAACCTGCGACCTTCAGATTACAAGTCGAACGCCTTAACCCACCTGGCTATGCCGGGCCCATTGATGAATCATTATACTTGTACAGATACCGTATCAACTGTCTATGAATCTCGTCTGATGCAATACCTTTTAAAATTTGCATGCTAGAGCACTATGGCTCCCTCTACCCATCAACTAATGAAATGAAAACTTAAAAATTATTTTTTGTCAACACGAAGTCAGGACTCTATGCAGAGTTTAACATTTTCCGTTTATCCTTTTTTAAGTTTATGCCTATTTATTAAACAGCGAGACATTCCGAGACAATTCAGTGTCAACAAGGACAAATTAGTAAACCGTACGGGACACTGGGACGTATGGCAAACCTATCTATATATCAACCTAACCAGGTTCCTACATACATTACCACAAGACCCACTAAAGATGTAGCCACAGATAAAACAGTGACCATTTAATATAAAATCAATCACACATGTGATCTACTAATTTTCACACGCGTTTCAACGTGCATCATACAGAAATATTTGCTAGTTGACTAAAAACGTTGTTAGGCTACACCTTGTATCAGGCGTTGTGGCTAGGTTTATATCAATTATTCGTGAACTTTCCTAACAGTGGAGTATCTTGCGCAACAGAAACATAGCAAAAAGTCCTAACCCGTGTGCTGAACAATTATATATACATATAAGGTCACGTTTCAATCAATCTATATTTTAATATGGTATCACTTTCAAGAATAGTTTATTTATATATGCTTACGTGAGAGTTTTTTGTTATTTTTTGACATTAACATTTCGTGTGTTTTTTTGTTATTGTATTCAAAAGACTTTTGTCACTCATATATTTATAGCATCTTTATATTTTCATTCAGCGTAGCGGTTGAGGCGCTCGACTCGCAATATGAGGATCTCGAATTCAAATTATAGTCACCAAATGTACTCGCCCTTTCGGCAGTGGAGGAGTTATAATAGCTGTTAAAATAAGGATCACTAATGTAGATAACCCTCGTGTAACGTTACACGAAATTCGAAACAAATTGAGCATTTATATTCAAATAAATATTTAGATTTTACTACAAAATCACTATTTTACTATTTAGCTCTTCCACGAGAAAATGAAAAGGATACATTAGACCTTTTCACCGATATTTTAAATTAACAATACCGATTTCTATCCGTGTTAAATACAAGATACAGAGTAGAGCTTTCACATTCTTGATGACGAGAAACCCACGTGAAGTAAAAATGTATTTCAGAACGGCTGATATGGATATTAACACTTTAACCACCCTTTCTGAGATACACAGAGCGTACTCATTTTGTCTGGAATAAAAGACGAGCAGAACGTTGGCACTTTCTAAACACTTGAAGTCACTGGCATTTTGCAAAATAGATGCTTACACACTGGAGTGCCTTGAAATTGTACAGACACATTTATATTTTTAGATTAATAAGATCGTGCTTGATACAGTTGAATTATAATTAATTTATTACCTGTTAGAGACTGAAGTTCATAGTAATTGGTTTACCGCTAGTACAGCAGTAAGTCTAAGGACTTACAATGCTAAAATCTTTCGACGTTTAAATTTACTTGTCTTAACCTCGTACGCAATCCCAGCTAAAGGCATGGGCTTACCAGGCTGAAGCCCAGGGCCTGACACTAATTAGTGGGCCTCAAGCTATGACTACAAAAGTACTGCGCTTAGAGGTTCTGTATCGAAGGAGCCTCTATAAATTGAAAAGCTTGGGACCAATAAAACCCTTAATCCAGCCTTGCTAGTACACCCTTGTGCAAATTAATTGAAACAAGACGGAAAATTACGATTTTTTCATTTTTTTTTAGTTTTATTTCTGAGAATCCAAAAATTACTCACAAATTAATACATGATATATTATGTATTATGTTTCATGTTTCATGCCTTCATGTTTCAGAAGATATTAATCCGCTTTGGCATCGAGTATACGAGTTGACTACAATCTCTACTAATTTTGGATCGCTCTACCACACCTCAATTTGTTTATCTTTCGTAGTACAGTCTTTTCCTCGAAGTCTTTCTTTAGAAATTGTCCAAAGATTTTAATAGAATTTAAGTCTGGAGAGTTTCCAGGCCAGTTCAGCACCTTTATTCGCGTTGTAGTCATGAAATTCTTCACAAGTTTCGATGTGTGGCACGGAGCCAGATCTTGCTGAAAAATGCCAGATCCATCTGGAAATCTCTTTTCAATACTGGAACGACTCTTCTCTGCAAAACATTTTCTTCAAGGCATGTTTTACGAACTGATTGATGTAAGATTCTTGAAGTTTCTCATCTGAAGATCTGCGAACACGCAGACTTCTTTGACCCTGTAAGAAGAAATGACTTTCGTCGCTGAATAACACCTTCCTCTATTGTTATTGCGTCCAGTTCTTGTATTTCAGACCCCATTGATACCGTTTTTACTTCATTGAGTTGATAAGAAGTTGTGTTTTGACTGGTCTCCTTATCCTTCTAACGCAATTTCAAATGACGTAATATTCCTCAAAATTTCGTCATATATCCCAAAAATAGATCGACCGTACTGCAAAACACAGCTAATGCTGCCGTCTGTGTGAAGAAATGACTATTAAAGGAAATTAGTGGGTTCAGCAAACCTACACCGGCCGCCATGCTGAAAATATTGTAAAATGACCATTTGTTTCAATTAATTTGCACAAGGGTGTAAATAGTAAACTCTGGAGAAAGAGAAAGAAAGCAATATAGAGCAACCATATTTAACTCGAGATTATTATGTATCTTAAATCTCTGTTATTTATAAACTGCGAAAGACTTCTTTTTAGTAGAATTATTTTTATGCAAGGAAATTACTGTTTTATTTCATATGTCTTTGAAAGTCAATGTAACAGACAGTCGGAACAAGCTAAATACATTTTAAGAATAGCCGCAGGATGTCGCTTAACAAAAAATTGCTCGAGAAGTCAACAAACTCAGAGCCAGCGTTAGGATTTATAAAGTAGGTGGTATTAAAAATAAAGTTTTGATTTATGTTATTATTATTTTATAGTTGACGTAAAAGTTGATTATTGAAATTGTAGTTATATATAAAATGTTGTAATAATACATAACTAATTCTAATTAGCGGTGGTTTGAATTTGAAGTAGTAATGACTGATATTACTAGTACTGGTGGTGGTGTAGTAACACTAACGGTAAAAGTGTAAGTTGATTCACCTTATTCATCTCTGTTATGAAATTTTAATTCACTTTACAGTATTAGTTAGTAGTAATAGTAATAACTTTTAAAATATTATTAATAATACTGTTATTCGTTTTATTATATATAGCATTAATTATTAATATTATATAACCGCACTAGTAATCCTAATGATGACTTCCGATTTCTCGCGAGCGCAAAATTTAGAACTCCACTTTTTTGAATTATAAATTAAAAACCAGTTTTAACTTTTTTATATTACATTTGATTAAATTGATATTAGTACTGGATTGTCACTATTGTTACTTAATGAGTTATATTTTTAAGTAAAATGAAAACATGTTCAAACACAAGTTAATTTAACTATAGTTTATAAGCTTAAATTTTCAGTATTTGTGAAAACTGAAAGGAAATAATATTTCAAAACTTTGATTATAAAATTACAAAAGGAGAAACAGTTTTATGTGCAATGATGTTCATTTTCCAAGATAATATAAACTCGTACTTAAAATTTTTTGCTGTTAATGTAGCAGTACTGATGATTTTACTGAGTTTTGTATTGTATTTATGTATTGGGTTGAGGAATAATTCGTGAGCGTTTTTTCAAGTTAACAAAATATATTCATAAATGAAACGCTTTAGCAAAATATTTCATGTCATTTGGTAGATAATTTTTTGCTCTAATAGATGGTGTGTTTGATTTTCATATGTCTTTAATTTTTGCTTTCATTTTCAGCTCATTAAATGGAATGTCAAGTGGACAAAATCGAGCATTTTCGACACCATCTGCTTTTCGCATTTAATTTCTTGTAATTTCGTTTAAAACAATGCATACTATATACCTAGGTATTACATGAAATAAAGTATCATAATAAATGTTTTGGGTGTAATGTGTTCATGCATTGAAGTATTGTATAGTCTTGCATGTAATGCTTGAATGAAATTATTTAAAACGCTCACAAATTATTCCTCAACCTAATAATTAAACTTGATATGGTAGTGTTTATTTGCACTGTACTGAACGTAGAAATGGCCTAACCAGTGAAAGCAAAACTGTTGGATACTGGTGTAGTCTTTTTTGTTTTGAGATATTATATAAATTTTTATGACTTAGTTTTTCACTTTTTCTCAATATAATTTTTCTTTACAAAGTATTAAATAAGAGAGTTTTGAAGAAGTGGGACACACATTAACTAGCCATGGATATCAACTGTATATTAATTCAGTCTACATTGTTAAGCCTTGTGTATAAATGTACATATGAGCATAAGAACTGGATTTAGTCATAGGTTCTCAAACTAACATATTACATCTATAACTATCATTTACCCTAAGTGGCTAGTTGGAGGAAGGCTGTTCTACCTCAATAAATTACAAAAAAAAAGTCAAAAACAGGGTGCTAGAAACCATATTTTAAACATGTAGAAGATAGACAAAATCCAATGTTACATTTATAGAACAAAAAAACTGAAACAATACAAACTACAGAATGTATCTTAGTAGTAGAATTATGTTGCTGTGTAATTCACAAGCAGTTCTGAGCTTTATCTGACTTAACCTTTTACAAACCTAACTGAGAAATTAAATTACATGGTTACCATGAAACAGAATTTCAACTTAAATATTTAATTATGATAATATAATTCTATGATTTTTAGGTTCTGTATTCAGGCTCTAATTAGTACACAGGTATGTCTTGTATAGTTTGTGTGGTTATTCATTAATTCCGTTGGATTAATGTGAATGTAATTATTGGTATAACAATTTCTTACTTGTGGACAGAGTGTTATAATTTAGAAGAATATGAAATAATCTATCTTATATTTATTAAAATAAAAAGGATGTTCCAATAGTAGTCTGAAGAAGGATATATAGCTGGGAAATTAATGGAATTTGTTAATTGATTAAATAAATATTGGGTTCATAAATCAGTTACATTCAACTAGTCATAGTTGTAATAATAAAATATACTGATAATCAGAAAGATTAATTTCAAATAGTTTATTATTATCTTGTCTGCAATCAGTTTGATTGTAATTTTGAATAATCTGTTGTTGTATGTTGTACTAATCAGTGCAAGTAATTAATTGCTCATAATTATTAATTGAGTTAATCATCCAGCTTTAAACAATGGTATAAGACAAATTAATAGTTATTATAAGAGTAATTTTGTACTCTTCTGTTAGGTTGTAACACGCTTCTCTCATGTCCTAGATCCAGTGTGGTTCTGAAATAAACTTGAACCTTTCTATAGTGTTAAGTGTCTTACAAACAGTAAAATCCTGATTTATGTAGCTTGTAATTTGATTTGTTAATATTTGTGATTACAGTAATACTTTTGTATCTCAGAACGGCTGGTATGGGTATTGGGTTTCTCATCATCAAGAAGGACAGTAATACTTTTATAAGTGGTGTGAAATTTACAATTAAATGTTTGTAATATTTATTTAGTGTTAACTTGTTTATCATTATATGTTTTTGGAAAACGGACCGTTTAGTTCTTCAAGATTGTCCTTTCATATCCATTCTTAAGAAGAGCAAAGTTAAAACTCACTTTTTTATTTTTCATGTTTCACTTTAAACTGGGGTATGAAAGCACTGATCTCAGTGCTGTACAAAGGCACAGCTAGGATTTATCTTTAGGGGGTAGCGTGACTCGTTTGCCTCATGCTTTGTACCATTGGTCAGATGGTTGTGAATTTGAGGTTGGCCTACATAATGCTTTTGTGTCCTTGAGTTAGACACTTTACTCCTTGTGTTCCAATCTGTCCTTTTGTACGATGGGTACCAGCTGTTAGGTTGTCAGTTGATTGACATTCTGTCCAGGAATGATAGGTCACCAGTATCATCTACTTATTCCATTTGAAACTGGAGTTTGAAGGAATCAGCTCTACATACCTTGAAAAAACAAGGATTTAACTTTTCAACTTTGTTTTTCAGGAAATAACTGATTCCTTTGTTAAACTCTTGTAAAGTGCCAATCTTCATTCTGAGGTGCCAACTCATTTCATTAACTTAGAAAAATAAAGTTGTGTTAACTAGAGTCCAGCCTGAATCTTTCTTGTATTTGTTGATATGTTATCTCTAGAGAGAAGGAGTACAAATCATTATCATATTGATCCTTTTGATATATCAAAAATAAAACACATCTTTCCCATCTTTTCTCAGGAAAAAATAAGACATCTTACATCAATGATATAACCTTTTTCTCCATAAAACAACTTAATCTACTGCTACAGAATAACCTTTCTAACCACAAGACATCTTAACTTACCCCTGTAATATAACTTTTATATTCACAAAATCATTCCTGTAGTTCTCCTCTGAATTCTCTTTAAAACTCAGTATCTTTTTTAGAAAAGACCAAAACAGTATACAGCATTAGTTGAGTTCTTCTAACCAGTGACTTGTATAAAGAGGTAATTACATATTTTTTTATATCTGATCAGTATCTGTATAAATACTTGTTGGAATTCTGTTACCTTTGGGTTTGGTAAGATATGAACCACTGTACCAAGGTCCTTTTCTTCAGTCACACTTTTAATTGGGTTTTGATTTGTTCTAAAGATGTGAAACAGATTGTGATAACCAAATTGCCATTATCTTGTGTTTATTATAATTAAAGTTCATTTGCCAAATACTAGAAAACTTGTTAAGTGATTCACATTACTCTGTAGTCCCTCGGCCTTCTCAGAACAGCCATTGAAACCAAAGAGTTTGAAGCCATTATCAAACATTTGTTAATACCATCAATGTAAATAAGAAAACGTAATATGTAACTGCTCTGGTCTCTAAGGTTCCACTAGTCATAAGGGCCTGGATAGATTGGACTTCATTAATGGTAACTGTTTGTTTCCTCTCTTTCAGTCCCATATGCCATCCAGTGGCACAGCAGTGTGCCTGTGTACTTACAATAGTGGAAACCAGGTATTGATACTCATCATAGGAAGAGCACAGATAGCCCATTGGGTAGCCTTATGCTTAATTCCAAAGAAATCAAAGAAAGAAAGTCCCATACAATCCAATTAACTAATCCTTCTACGACTGCCATCAGTGTAAATTTCTGTGTGATACTTGGTCCAAGGTGTATTGAAAATATAAGTACTTCAATTCCATATTCTTTCCTGTCCATTGCTGATACAACAGTAAGTCTATGGATTTACAATGCTAAAATCAGGGGTTCAGTTCCCCCCAGTGGACTCAGCAGATAGCCATTGTCTAGATAACAGGTAATATCCTCAGAAAAGGGTTAACAGATTAGTAGGACATCAGTTCACTTTGACAAATCCATCTTTGATTTTCTTTTGGAATATAATATTTTATTGAATAATTTTATAAGGCTTCTTGTATCAAACTTTTTCCCTTTATAAAATTAAGACTAACTTGACAACTGCTATCAACTCCTTTAAAACTGGGGTTTCTTTATAGCATTCTTCAGTTTTCATGTCACATCCCACTGTCTGTTGAACTACTAAAAATGAGTCTTGCCTTGTCTCTACTTCAATTACCAATTGTTTTTTTTTTTTACAACTGCACTGAAATTTTCAGAATGCTGTTGTAGAATCATATGTTTAAACTTGCAAGAATGGTTTTAGGATAATATGAAATATGTATGGCTTGTTTTTCAATGCTGATTGAAGTACAAAGGAAAGGAATTTCCTATTTTCTATATACAAATTTTGTGAAATTATAAACATCTGAAATAATTTTTTGTATTGTTAAAAGGCATAACGTTATTGTAGAAGGTTCAGTGAGTTGTTTTCTAATCCATGTCCGTCTTTAATAAATATGGTTACTTCTTTTTCTCACTCATTTTAAACAAGTTCAGTGATGAGATGTAACACATGGATACACATTACAATGCCAAGTATGTTGTTGTGATTACGTTATTATTTTCATTAACAAACATTATATTCAAATGTTTCATTTTGTATTATTGCATCTGTGATGCTAACCTAGATGTCATTCTCCCCCAAAAGATAATTTGCACTCCATAGAGGGGTGCACCCAACTCTTTGGAAAATGGTGTTATATGGTACATTTGTTCACACACTATTCAGAAGTTTCCATGTATTATGTGTCCCCAGGTGTCTTCACTTATTGTTGCTTCCATCTGACTTGTGGCTTGTTGATCTACAAGGTTTCGAGGAAGTTTCGTTAAATCTCGATGGGAATACTAGCTAGTCGTCAGAATGCACGGGTGGAGGAAGACGAGATGGGAGCAGCTCAAGCTTATCGCTACCCGTCAAAATCAGGTTGATCGATCTTTACATAATTAGTTACAATTAGCAATACAACAATTAAGAGGACAAAAAACACATGAGGTTGACACTTTTTATGTACATCACTTGGTAAATGTATGTATTTTTTGTTACAAAATGTTTAAAATCATTAGAAATTTGAAGTTATTATTTATTATATTATCAGATAATTGTGTAATTATCGTATGAGAGGTAGTGTTTAATTTTTTCTGAAAAATAAACCAATTGAAATTGATATATTTCTGTATTTTAAACTGTAACATTTCTCATTAACATAATAAGACAAGAGACTTAATAATTTAGAAAACTGTTTCAAATAATTATATTAAACTTCATAACTGTCAGTTACTTTTTGTTTGAAATAAAATGAGATGAAACAGTCAAGTTTTTATATTATAAAGGTCAAGTTAGAGGAAAAAGTCAGGTTTATGTATTATAATGGTCAAGTTAGGTGAAACAGTAAGGTTTTTATATTATAAAGGTCAAGTTAGGTGAAACAGTAAGGTTTTTATATTATAAAGGTCAAGTTAGGTGAAACAGTCAGGTTTTTATATTATAAAGGTCAAGTTAGGTGAAACAGTCAGGTTTTTATATTATAAAGGTCAAGTTAGGTGAAACAGTCAGGTTTATGTATTATAAAGGTTAAGTTAGAGGAAAAAGTCAGGTTTATGTATTATAATGGTCAAGTTAGGTGAAACAGTAAGGTTTTTATATTATAAAGGTCAAGTTAGGTGAAACAGTAAGGTTTTTATATTATAAAGGTCAAGTTAGGTGAAACAGTCAGGTTTTTATATTATAAAGGTCAAGTTAGGTGAAACAGTCAGGTTTTTATATTATAAAGGTCAAGTTAGGTGAAACAGTCAGGTTTATGTATTATAAAGGTTAAGTTAGAGGAAACAGTCAGGTTTATGTATTTTTAAGGTCAAGTTAGGTGAAACAGTAAGGTATTTATATTATAAATCTCACGTTAGGTGAAACAGTAAGGTATTTATATTATAAAGCTGAAGTTAGGTGAAACAGTAAGGTATTTATATTATAAATCTCACATTAGGTGAAACAGTAAGGTATTTATATTATAAAGCTGAAGTTAGGTGAAACAGTAAGGTATTTATATTATAAATCTCACATTAGGTGAAACAGTAAGGTATTTATATTATAAAGCTGAAGTTAGGTGAAACAGACAGGTTTTTATATTATAAAGCTCAAGTTAGATGAAACAGTCAGGTTTGTATATTATAAAGGCCAAGTTAGGTGAAACAGTTAGGTTTTTATATTATAAAGCTCAAGTTAGGTGATACAGTCAGGTTTTTGTATTATAAAGGTCAAGTTAGGTGAAACAGTAAGGTTTTTATATTATAAAGGTCAAGTTAGGTGAAACAGTCAGGTTTTTATATTATAAAGGTCAAGTTAGGTGAAACAGTCAGGTTTTTATATTATAAAGGTCAAGTTAGGTGAAACAGTCAGGTTTTTATATTATAAAGGTCAAGTTAGAGGAAACAGTCAGGTTTATGTATTATAAAGGTCAAGTTAGGTGAAACAGTAAGGTTTTTATATTATAAAGGCCAAGTTAGGTGAAACAGTAAGGTATTTATATTATAAAGCTGAAGTTAGGTGAAACAGACAGGTTTTTATATTATAAAGGTCAAGTTAGATGAAACAGTCAGGTTTTTATATTATAAAGCTCAAGTTAGATGAAACAGTCAGGTTTTTATATTATAAAGGCCAAGTTAGGTGAAACAGACAGTGTTTTATATTATAAAGGTCAAGTTAGATGAAACAGTCAGGTTTTTATATTATAAAGGCCAAGTTAGGTGAAACATACAGTGTTTTATATTATAAAGGTCAAGTTAGGTGAAACAGAGAGGTTTTTGTATTATAAAGGTCAAGTTAGGTGAAACAGACAGGTTTTTGTATTATAAAGGTCAAGTTAGGTGAAACAGACAGGGTTTTATATTATAAAGGTCAAGTTAGGTGAAATAGTTCGGTTTTTATAGTACAAAGGTCAATTTCAGTGAAACAGTGAGGTTTTTATAGTACAAAGATAAAGTTAGATGAAACAGGTTTTTATATTATAAAGGTCAGTTTAGGTCAAACATATTTTTTTTTATATTATAAAGCTCAAGTTTCTTAAACCAAGTATCAGGCAAACTTGTTTCTTTTGCATTTGTTCGTACTTTATCAAAAACACCAAGAATAAATACAGTGAACATGGTCAGTGTTAATGATGATTTTGTGTTATATTAACCTTCATATTTTGAATTATTTTTTATTATCGGATTTTCTCTATTTATCGGTTGGGTGATTTTAACTCCAAGATAAACCACTAGAAACACCTGTAAAATAAAACGATTTAAATGAAGATTCTGGCAATCTGTTGAATTAAACCAGTTGCACTGTAATTAGAATGCATGTACGTATGTATTTTTCTCTTTTATTTCAACAAGTCAAGAGTGCGTCTTTTAGACCTCAGAGTTTCTCATCATCCTATACACTTTGGTTATTCTATTGTATATTTACAAATATGTACTTTTCAGTTGACCATTTATCTGCTGAGTTATGAGGTTATGATCAGTACTGTTCAAGGTATTTATAAAATGTTAAAACTGGTATAATTATTCGATAAATAATTTTTTTAAAAGTATCGTAAATGTAACCATGCTTAGTGAAAAAACCGAGAACTGAAACCAAAACGAAATAAATGTCTGGTAGCTTTTAATTGTTTGTAAATTGTTATAGGAAATTATTTTGCCAGTCACTTCATTATGGGAGGAGAAAGGTTCGAAATAAACCAGCCAGAAGCTTATTTGTTTGGTGAAAACATGGATTTGAACTTTTTAGGGGGAAAGCCAACACCTGTGAGTATATTAGTGCAAGTTTCATTTCAAACCATTCACAATTTTACCAAATTTTGCTACTTTTTTGTCAGAAACAAACATTTGAAATTAACAAGAAAGTGGACTTTGGGATGTTTGTTTAATAAACTATTTGTAAAAATGTGGCTCACATAAGGAAAGTGTTATCTTTCAGTGAGTGTAATTCACTACTAATATTTAGTTGCAAACACAAACAAACAAAAACAACAAAATAATTTAATTAATTATTTAGGTTATGAAATTAGTACAAATTATAAAATAAGGAGGTATATTTGACGTGTGTCAGTATGCTATAATTTATATGCAGTATGTTAGAATGTGACCCTAATGAGGTGAACTTGTGTCATTTACAGTTTCCCTATCCAGCTCCGCAAGCATGTGAAGCTACTCGTCCACTGAGAAGTTTGATTAATATAAGAAAGGAGTCGCTACGGTTTGTTAAGTAAGCTTTCATTGTTTACAAGCAAACTGTATAAAGATATATTATGATGTACCTTAGATAAACTTAACTGTATGTGCAAGAGATTTAAAGCTACTGTTAATAGAGCCAGATGACTTATTCTGAGTATCTATAAGTAGAGATTTCATCAATTAGTGTCATGTAATTTAAACGACTAATCAAAATTATAATTACATTTATTAATCAACATTAGTGTTTCTGATTAGTACTGGTTTTGATTATTCCATCAGTTGGTTAATTGAAGTTGTGATTATATTGATTGTCAAGAAAATTGACAGATAAAAATTAGTGCTTTTAAATATTACTGTTAAGGGGAATCTGGTTGAAGCGTTTAAGATTGCAAAGAGAATTGACTGTCTTGATATGTTTCATGTTTAACAATGAGAACTAGGTGATTCAGATATATATTTTAGTGGGGTAGGTATCATCTTAAGCTTAGACAGTTTGATTTTTCTTAGAGGGAGGTTGGCCTTTATAGTGGGTTGTCTTTGGATGTTGTAGAGGGGGTATGTTTAAGTGGGTTTTACGTATATATTTTCCGCTACAAGTGGGTTTTCTCGTCATCACTGAAGGTAAAGCTTGATAAGTATATAAATGGCTGAGTTGTTTTAATTTACTTTAGATGATGGAACAGCTGGGATGGACCACCAGGTTCTATGTTGATAAGTATATAAATGGCTGGCTCTGAGTTGTTTTAATTTACTTTAGATGATGGAACAGCTGGGATGGACCACCAGGTTCTATGTTGATAAGTATATAAATGGCTGGCTCTGAGTTGTTTTAATTTACTTTAGATGATGGAACAGCTGGGATGGACCACTAGGTTCTATGTTGATAAGTATATAAATGGCTGAGTTGTTTTAATTTACTTTAGATGATGGAACAGCTGGGATGGACCACCAGGTTCTATGTTGATAAGTATATAAATGGCTGAGTTGTTTTAATTTACTTTAGATGATGGAACAGCTGGGATGGACCACTAGGTTCTATGTTGATAAGTATATAAATGGCTGAGTTGTTTTAATTTACTTTAGATGATGGAACAGCTGGGATGGACCACTAGGTTCTATGTTGATAAGTATATAAATGGCTCTGAGTTGTTTTAATTTACTTTAGATGATGGAACAACTGGGATGGACCACTAGGTTCTATGTTGATAAGTATATAAATGGCTGGCTCTGAGTTGTTTTAATTTACTTTAGATGATGGAACAGCTGGGATGGACCACTAGGTTCTATGTTGATAAGTATATAAATGGCTGAGTTGTTTTAATTTACTTTAGATGATGGAACAGCTGGGATGGACCACTAGGTTCTATGTTGATAAGTATATAAATGGCTGAGTTGTTTTAATTTACTTTAGATGATGGAACAGCTGGGATGGACCACCAGGTTCTATGTTGATAAGTATATAAATGGCTGAGTTGTTTTAATTTACTTTAGATGATGGAACAGCTGCGATGGACCACTAGGTTCTATGTTGATAAGTATATAAATGGCTGGCTCTGAGTTGTTTTAATTTACTTTAGATGATGGAACAGCTGGGATGGACCACCAGGTTCTATGTTGATAAGTATATAAATGGCTGAGTTGTTTTAATTTACTTTAGATGATGGAACAGCTGGGATGGACCACCAGGTTCTATGTTGATAAGTATATAAATGGCTGGCTCTGAGTTGTTTTAATTTACTTTAGATGATGGAACAGCTGGGATGGACCACTAGGTTCTATGTTGATAAGTATATAAATGGCTGGCTCTGAGTTGTTTTAATTTACTTTAGATGATGGAACAGCTGGGATGGACCACCAGGTTCTATGTTGATAAGTATATAAATAGCTGGCTCTGAGTTGTTTTAATTTACTTTAGATGATGGAACAGCTGGGATGGACCACCAGGTTCTATGTTGATAAGTATATAAATGGCTGGCTCTGAGTTGTTTTAATTTACTTTAGATGATGGAACAGCTGGGATGGACCACCAGGTTCTATGTTGATAAGTATATAAATGGCTGGCTCTGAGTTGTTTTAATTTACTTTAGATGATGGAACAGCTGGGATGGACCACTAGGTTCTATGTTGATAAGTATATAAATGGCTGGCTCTGAGTTGTTTTAATTTACTTTAGATGATGGAACAGCTGGGATGGACCACCAGGTTCTATGTTGATAAGTATATAAATGGCTGAGTTGTTTTAATTTACTTTAGATGATGGAACAGCTGGGATGGACCACCAGGTTCTATGTTGATAAGTATATAAATGGCTGGCTCTGAGTTGTTTTAATTTACTTTAGATGATGGAACAGCTGGGATGGACCACTAGGTTCTATGTTGATAAGTATATAAATGGCTGGCTCTGAGTTGTTTTAATTTACTTTAGATGATGGAACAGCTGGGATGGACCACCAGGTTCTATGTTGATAAGTATATAAATAGCTGGCTCTGAGTTGTTTTAATTTACTTTAGATGATGGAACAGCTGGGATGGACCACCAGGTTCTATGTTGATAAGTATATAAATGGCTGGCTCTGAGTTGTTTTAATTTACTTTAGATGATGGAACAGCTGGGATGGACCACTAGGTTCTATGTTGATAAGTATATAAATGGCTGGCTCTGAGTTGTTTTAATTTACTTTAGATGATGGAACAGCTGGGATGGACCACTAGGTTCTATGTTGATAAGTATATAAATGGCTGGCTCTGAGTTGTTTTAATTTACTTTAGATGATGGAACAGCTGGGATGGACCACTAGGTTCTATGTTGATAAGTATATAAATGGCTGGCTCTGAGTTGTTTTAATTTACTTTAGATGATGGAACAGCTGGGATGGACCACTAGGTTCTATGTTGATAAGTATATAAATGGCTGGCTCTGAGTTGTTTTAATTTACTTTAGATGATGGAACAGCTGGGATGGACCACTAGGTTCTATGTTGATAAGTATATAAATGGCTGAGTTGTTTTAATTTACTTTAGATGATGGAACAGCTGGGATGGACCACTAGGTTCTATGTTGATAAGTATATAAATGGCTGGCTCTGAGTTGTTTTAATTTACTTTAGATGATGGAACAGCTGGGATGGACCACTAGGTTCTATGTTGATAAGTATATAAATGGCTGGCTCTGAGTTGTTTTAATTTACTTTAGATGATGGAACAGCTGGGATGGACCACTAGGTTCTATGTTGATAAGTATATAAATGGCTGGCTCTGAGTTGTTTTAATTTACTTTAGATGATGGAACAGCTGGGATGGACCACTAGGTTCTATGTTGATAAGTATATAAATGGCTGAGTTGTTTTAATTTACTTTAGATGATGGAACAGCTGGGATGGACCACTAGGTCTTTTAATTTTCAGTTTACTTTTTGAAAGTGGATATTTGTAGCTTAATTTGATTCTAGAAATAGTTATAGAATCATAGCAAAAAATGCAATTTAACAATTACACAGAGAAGATGGCAAGCAAGGCTAAGAGTGTAAACAGTGTAGGTGTACATATATCTATGAAGTGTATTAATCGAACCAGAATTTGTTTTATATCTTCCACAGTTTAGGTTTTTCTACATCCTGTCACTGTCATGAACTTGAGCGAGGGTATTAAGTTCTGGTGTAACTAAATAACTTGTTCTGATCAAAAGTTGTGTAACTGTAATAAAAACAAATAGAAAAAAGAAAATTTTAATTTCTCACTAAAAATAATGATATATGAACAACTTATACTACATTTGATTGGAGTGTTATAATAGCAAGTATTTTTGTTTGAATTTTCCAATATTTAATCGCACTAATTAAGTTGGTATCTGTTTTCCTTTTATGTACTAGATAATTTTATATACAATTTATTATGTAGTAGACAAGAAATAATTTAGAATTGATAATCTTTCTAAATAATAAATATCTATAAAATTTTAGATGCAGCAGATACTAATTGACAACTGATAGGCCTAAAGATTGGAATAAGTCATGCTCTAATAAGGTTTAGTTTATATCCATTGACTTCTTTATTTATTGCAGGTGTGTTTTTTTAGCAGTAAAATGATTACAAATAGTTTTTAACAGTTAATAAAGTTTTTAATGTACAAAATGTGAACTAATAAGCTCTACAAATTTTCAGAAAGAGACACATTATTTACTGAAGGAAGAAATAGACAAAAATTCACTGAGTAAGTTTTTTTTCTCTGTGATATTCATAAAATATATATTACATTAGCTCATATTATTAATAAATAAATGATTGACAGTTTGCTGCAGCTTAGCATGGCCAGGTAGTTAAGGCACTCGACTCATAATGCGAAGGTCATGGGTTTGAATCCCCATCACACCAAACATGTTTGCCTTTTTAGCCACGGGGGCATTATAATGTGACGATCAGTCCCACTATTCATTGGTAAAAGAGTAGTTCAAGATTTCATGGTGGGTGGTGATGACTAGCTGCCTTCCCTCTAATATTACATGGCTAAATTAGGGACAGCTAGTGCAGATATCCCTCGTGTAGTTTTGTGCGAAATTCAAAACAAACCAATTTGTTGTACTTCAGTAAAAGTAAAGTGTGCTTTATTATAAGATAAAGAGAAACAACAAGAATTATTTTGGAAAGATGTCTGTGTTAGAAGTTTCTAATTTTTAATGACTAAGTGAATTTTTTCCCATATATTTCTTTTTACTTTATGAAGTGAATTTCATTGCTAATTACACCAGAGGATTATTGGACCGTTACTTGAGGAGCACGATTAAGGAAACACGAGAATGTGTAATGACACCTGATAGTGAACACATTTGTGTCCATGAAGTGACTACAGATACTTTCAACAGAGTAGTAATGAATCCTGACAAGGTAAAGTAGAACCTCCATACATTGATTTCATTTTGTAACCATTGTTCACAAACTGTAAAAAAATTATATTGTCCACAATTTATAGTTTCATTCTCATTGTAATGAAAATCCAAAACAAAGTTTTTGACCACTTTCATAGTGATTTGTAATCCCACATTGGAATTCATTATTTAAAAGTACATAACTTGTGTGTTTTAAAAAAATATATCATAAGTAATTCAGGTGTTTAAAAATAATATTTCTATTCTTAAACTTCATTTTACTGAAGAAGCAAATATTTCTGTAACCAAGTCTTTAAAATTAGGATATGGAATTAGTTACTGCAACTTTTGTATAGTTACACCCTTGTGCAAATTTATTGAAACAAATGGTCATTTTACAATATTTTCAGCATGGTGGCCGGTGTGGGCTCACTGGACCACCCGCTGATTTCCTTTTATAGTCATTTTTTCTCATAGATGGCATCATTAGCTGTGTTTTGCAGTACGGTCGATCTATTTTTGGGATAAATGACAAAATTTTGAGGAATATTGCATCATTTGAAATTGCGTTAGAAGGACAAGGAGACCAGTCAAAAAAACAACTTTTTACCAACTCAATGAAGAAAAAACTTTATCAATGGGGTCTGAAATACAAGACCTGATTGCAAGAACAAAGGAGGAAGGGTGTTATTCAGTGATGAGACTCATTTCTTCGTATAGGGTCAAAGAAGTTTGTATGTTCGCAGATCTCCAGGTGAGATATTCAAGAATCTTACATCAACCAGTTCGTAAAACATGCCTTGAAGAAAATGATTTGCAGAGAAGAGTCGTTCCAGTATTGAAAAAGAGATTTCCAGATGGATCTGACATTTTTCAGCAAGATCTGGCTCTGTGCCACACATCAAAACTTGTGAAGAATTTTATGACTACAACGCGAATAAAGGTGCTGGACTGGCCTGAAAACTCTCCGGACTTAAATCCTATTGAAAATCTTTGTGCGATTTGTAAAGAGAGACTTCGGGAAAAGACTGTACTTGGAAAGATAAGCTAATTGAGGCCAAATTGAGGTGTGGTACCGCAATCCAAAAATTAGTAATGATTGCAGTCAACTCGTGGACTCGATACCAAAGCGGATTAATGATCTGAAAAATAAAGGTGGTAATATCATGTATTAATTTGTGAGTAATGTTTGGATTCTCAGAAATAAAACGCAAAAAATTGAAAAAATCGTAATTTTCCGTCTTGTTTCAATTAATTTGCACAAGGGTGTATGTTTTAATGAATTTCTTATTTTTATTAGGCTTACAGTAAGTGGTGATGATGATGTTCCCAAACTCTAGACACAAAATCAACTTTTTTGTCTTAATTAAAATGAGCTGCTTGCAAAACAAATAAGGATAAAGATAATAAGAAAATTTATCTATTCTTTCAAAAGTTATCCATTCTTATGGAATTCATAGATTTAATCTTTAATAGGAACTTCTCTTGCCTTGTCTTTTGAACCATTATTTTTTCGAACCACACCAGTTTCCTATCCAAACAAACCTCTTTTCTGTTTTTTTATTTGTGGGGGTAGAAATATGAATAATCTGACTCTGTAGTACTTTGATAGGCTTATAAATCATTATACAATGCTAAAATCAGGGGTTTGATTCCCCTTGATGGACTCTGCAGATAGTCCGATGTGGCTTTGCTATAAAAAAACACACAAAACAGTTTTTATACAAACTTATTTTTATCTACAGTGTGTTGTTAGGGCTCCCCAAGATGTCACTACTAAAGATAATCATTTCAGCTTCTGATCTGAATTTTGCAATTTTACTTCTGACATTTTTCAAACTCCACTAAGCTACCTACACCATTGTATGCAACTATTAACATGCTGTGTATGTGAGAAAGTTAAATACATATAATTAGTTACAGAAGCTCATGCATTGTGATAAAATAGAAACTAAATAACTTTTAAAAAGAAGTCTGTTCCGACAGATTTCAGCCATTGTCCTTGCTGGTTATAGGCAACTAATAATTCACTGTATTCAAGAATTATGAAACATTTCTCTGTGGAATAATAATGTTGTTTTTTTTAAATATTAAATGTAATTCAAAACATGTCTGACATCAAACTCATGTTGTACCAGCATATAAAATACCATTCCAGAAGTATTATGTTTTTTTCTCATTACATTTGTTCACATGATTGTGAACCATGACTTTTCTCAGTGACACTGTGTAAGTGTCAGTCAATTTACACTTTTTATTTTCCAAATAAAATTAAGATTCATTAATGGATTTTGGATCATACATTAAACAAACTTGTCGTATGTGTCAAATCCATTATTTCACAGCTGGATATCATTTGTAACATGTTAGTAGTGGATATCATTTGTAACATTTTAGTAGTGGATATCATTTATAACATGTTAGTAGTACTTTTTTTTTAACAGAACTTAAACAATTTACAGTATGTTTGCTTTTTAGATAGTTCAGTTCATACTTTCTTTTAGGATGTTTTACTTCTCTATTATGCCCCCTGGTGTGGATTTTGTAAAGGTACCTTCCACATTTACCTAACTGTGGCAAAGTATTTCTCTGGAATCTCAGGAATTCTTTTTGCAAGGTAAGGTAATAGTTGTTTTTAATGTAATACAACTATATGTTAGACTAATTTAGTTTTTTTTTCTTTCTTTCAAAGAAGTAATATATTATTTATAATTAAAATAAAATAATTGTATTATGGGAATGTCGTCATTCAAAATATTTCTGTGCACTACTTGTAAGGTGTAGGAACACAAAATATGATGCCAGATTTGAGCTCAACAACTTGAGAATGTGTATAATTGAGCCACATCATACCTGGGTGGTATGAAGCATTTTGCACCCACTCATTTAGTACAATATGAAAAGTTGTGCTGAATATTTGAGATTAATAATGGAAAAAGGTAATAGTATTAAATATTTTTGAACAATAACATTTGTTGTATTATGATACATTTTTAATTTCCAGATCCATTATTGGTAGCTGTTTACTATATTGTATCGTAATAACACTGGTAATAAAGTATTTTTATACCTGTGACTCGGTGATTGAAAAGTTCTATACTTTTTTGTGGAAACTGTTATTTAGTGATATTCTATCTTCAGTGGAATTCCTCTAAGCGGTCACCCCTTGAAAGTGGTCATTCAATCACAGTCCCTTTTTTGTTTACATAATCCCTAATTATGTACAGTGTAACCCCTCTAATCAGGCCAGTTTGTCTCAGTCCTGAAGGTGGCTGCTTTAGAGGGGTTCCACTGTATATTTCTTTATTTTGAAAAAAATATGTTAAAATCATGTAAATAAATCCTTTAACCGACTAGTTTTCTGTTATCGATGTTATCTTCATTTTGATAAGATTGCTAACATTCCAAAACTGGACAGTCATTGTCGAATCACTTGAACTCAACAGGAGTGTTTTTAATTCGTACCACTTCTCCTTCAACATGTAATTTTATAAATTATTACTGTATGTGGTTTTCAGAAGAGGTTGATATTAAGCAATTGAATGTAAAATATTTGAGTATTGGGCAATAAATTTGTGGAACTACAATGATTATGTGGAATTTTGTATGCTACTGCAACATTTCTTTTTAGTTAATACATTACTTCTCACACATGAGAATGCAAAACGTGATTTATGTATCAGTTGTATCAGTATGTAGTAGTCATAGTTGATGGCTAATAGTTAGGCTTTCCAGTTTGATAAATGTCTAGTTATTAATCTGTTATCCTGTATCAAAAGTTTTGAAAAGAATGTATTGATTAAAAGTGAATTTCAGAATTAATGCAGATGAAAATGATCTTCCCTGGGAATATACAGTAGAAAAGTACCCTACCATAATATTCTTCCCAGCTCATAGGTAAGCATTTCTTTGCATAGAATTATTGTTTGTACAGTGTGACTTATGTACAAACTTTGATGCCATTAAAAAATATGAAACACTAAACAAATATAAACAGTTAAATACAAAGGTATTGAAAGTTTCCCTAGCTTTTAATTTGTAGAAAATTGTCACTGCACATTTGCATAATTTGTTTTCAGCTTTTAAGATTGAAGTATAGATACAGAACATACTTTTATCAATTTGTGTATCATGTTTAAAGAGAATAAATGAATCCCACAAACTTATATTAAATACTAAACTGTGTTTTATAGTAACAGCTTATCACTTTATTTTTTGTGTGTTTGTAAAATTTAATCTGGTTGTGAAACATCTTACACAAGATTAGGTAGAAACTGGTTGGACTTTAGGTAGAAACTGGTTGGACTTTAGGTAGAAACTGGTTGGACTTCTTTTTCCAAGAGGGCCAGAGTCATATGATACTTCAAAAGGAGTTTGGTGTGACTTAATTGCTAGTATATTGGACTGTAGGTTTGAAGATCTATAGTTTGTGTCCCATTGCTGCAAAATCATGCAACTCACTTTGGCACTGTGAGTGCATTATTATAAGAGATAGTCAAATTCAGCTATCAAATTACAGATGCCCAAGAGTTAACTGTACCTTACTGTTAACTCATTGTCGCACATCTGGTCTACTAGTTCAAAATTAGGAATGGCTCATATAACTAGTCCTTATGTATCAGAAACAAACACAAATTTTGTAAAGAATGCAGTGAAAAGAGCACTTTGTTTTTTAAGAAAGAGTTTTTAATATAATATATGTATTTATACATTAGTGTATACATGTGTTTTCTACCTCCAAACACATTTATACCAATAGAATGTGTCACAGTGTGTGCCACAATAGTAAGTTTTTACCAGGAATAAAATTTACCTTTAAAGACAATCCTGTTTATTAAAACATAAACATTTCCTTTGTTATGCTGTGATAAAATTGTAATAAGTTTAGTTTCAAAATAAAGTTTTATGAAGATATAATACAAAAGCATTTGAGATAATCATCTTGTTTATACATATAAGTAAATTTAACCAAGTTTACTGGCATGAATTGTTGAGTATTGCCGTGATTTAAATCTGCAGCCTTTCAGGGTGTATGTTAAAGTTATAAAAATTCCTTCCAACTTGTATTATTACTATCTATGCTTGTTATTTATTACATAGTAACTCTGAAGAACAGAAACATGGAATTGAATAAGGAAATGGATAGATCAGTATATTTGTTGCTTTAGCTCCTGAGCTTATTTAGTTAGAAGAAGTATTTTTGAAACATGCATGAAAGAGATAGCAAAAATAATTTAGTGTAAATATATTTTCTTTAAAAAACAAGTGGAAGAAGTAATCATCCTTTTCTGCAGTAAGGAAAGTTATTTCTCTGTAGTTCAGTTAATATGGTTGTTTCTGTTTGAGGTATACTCGAATTGAGGACAGAAGTGTTGTTTCCTGACCACGAAATTGTTTTGATAAGTTACAAAAAAAATGCAAAGATAATACAGGGAAATCATTACACTCGTTGTTTTATTCTAGTAAAAACGTTTTTGATAGACCAACACATCAACCAAAAAAGTTTTATCACACTTTTAAATTAAGTTTTACTGAGAAAAGTTGAAAAACATTCAGAATTTAAAGTACGGACAAAATTTAGGTAGAAAAATGATCATGTAATAACATGGTTCACACGTCAAGTTTCAGGCAGACAGAAATGTCACTTTTCAGTTGATTTTATTTTGCTGTTTTTAAGCAGTTTTTTTAACAAAGTTTCTTCTAAACCTTTTAGGAAAGCCGAAAGCATGAAGTTCCCACAATCATTGCATTTGACAACTACTAATCTTCTTCAGTTTATCTTAACTAATGCTCAGTTCACTGTGAGATGGCAGGCTGCAGCAGTGATGTGTAATAAAAAATGTGTTACCCAGAATTTTTTACATTCTCTTGTAGAAATTAGACATCATTATATCCAACAAAGATCTCTTCTTAAACAGATTAGTTTTGTTCACCATAAATTATATGAAATGAAACTTATAACAGATGGGAAAAAAAGGAAAAAGAAACATTCTCTGGAGACAGTGCAGCAATTCCAGATACTAGAAGACTATTTGAAGTACCTTGGTTTACGTATAAAAAACAAAAGAAAAGCAATTATTGACACAATAAATCTTCAAGATTTACTTCCGAAGAAGGTTGGGTTCAACTTTAGTTGAGGATACATACAAAGACCTTAATAAGAAAACATACTTATTTTTAAAAAATACACTTTACAAGAAGACAACTGAAGAAGGAAAGAAGATAAAATCTTCAAAAAGCAGTGGAAGTTTAAAACAGCATTTAAAAAACAAAAAAATATCGAGAGTGAGGGAAGAGCTTTAAATAAGTAGTCTTATTTAGCTGTTGGGTTTTATTGGAACTGGAAATCCCATCGGTTAACAGCTATATTAGAATTAATGAAAAGTTTTCTATTATTGCTGTATTGATTAGGTGGATTTTTAATTGATTCTCATCTTACTGTTTGGTTCAGTAATTTTTGTTATCCCAAGAGATGAAATAACGAAGAGAAAAATGTATTTGTTAGGAAATCAAAACCAAAGGTGTGGAAGTTAACGTTAATAGTGTTGTGATGAACTAGTTAAAGCAATCTGACAAAAAAAACAAAAAACAAATATGATCTTATGATAAAATCACCAAGCTTGTATAAAGGGTGCTTTTGATCTTAGATAAAATTCTAATATTTGGATATAACAGGTACCTTTATTCTCTTTGAGAAATATTTTAGGTTTGTGAGTATCTGTTTATTTTTGTTGTGAATTGATAAAACTCTATAACCCGAGCACTTTTGAAAGGCCCACCCTCTGAAAGTTTTCAGGTTATGGGGTTCTTATCATTTTCATGGAAGTTTCTTGAACCTACATGTGTTTCTGAATGTTATTATTGTGCATCAGCACCATGCATTGATCTGTTGTACATACTTGTTTTTATCCTGTGCAATGAACGTTGAAAAGTTTAATAGGGTATGAACTATATCAGAAATAGTGATATAAATTAGTGGTATATATAAAAAACAAAGGCTAGAGTTCATTTTCATATTACTTTCCAGCTTTACTAACAGACATATCACAACTTTTAAAAATATGCTTTTAAATTTATTACTCTGTTTATCTAAGGCAACCAAGACTTCATTGTGTGCTTGAAATTCTATTTCATAGAAGATATAATAATGAAAATATTAACAAAATTAATCTTGTTTTAAATTTATAGCTTTTCAAAAGGTAAGAAACATGGAATTGTTTTATTATAATTCCATTTGCTGTAGAAATAATAATTGATGAAATAGCCAATGTTAAACTCAGTTCAGTGTATTTAAAGTTCCTATCAATTAAAACAACTTTATTAAATTGATTCATAAACAACTCTTATCTATGGACGTCTTATTTGGGAATGTGCTGATGTTTCTAGAATTTTCCCCACTGTTTTGATACTAACTTAGTGTTGAATGAAAATTAACAAAATGTAAGAACGTGCTCACTAGGGGCGGGCTCAGCTAAATCCAGATTTGAACTTTATTATCTTTTTTTATTTTAATATTTGCCCTAAATAACAATTGTCTCGGTGATATCTTGGTTATAAGTTTTCTTGCCTTTGGAAATTGCCACTATGTTAGAAGTCAGACTGTGTAAATAGACAAACGTATTAGCATAAAGATTTGATTGTCATTTAATATGGCCAATGTTATAGCAGTTTCCTGTGTTATTTTTTCACACTGTATTCATCAGTATATTAAATTTGGGTTTGAACTTGATACACATCTACAGAGAAATGTCTTTGAGACCAAATTTGTAGACTGAAACTTCTAAACTGTTTTACTGTACACAGTTTACAATCTGTGTTTTGTTTTATAAAGTATGTTTTTCCTTTTATCTTATTTTTAAGGAGTTTATAAATATTAAATAAAACTTCAGTTAAAAATACTTGCACGAGCTGTTAACAAAAAAAACTTGTTTCTCAGATTCACCGACTGAATTTTTATCACAATTCTTCTTTTGTCACTTTGCTATTTCGACATTGAAAGAAAATGAAGCTTTGTTTTCTGTAAATGTTGTTAGCTTCAATTGCAAACATGCCAAATTAACCTCGTGTCGAGACACAATCTACACATAACTGAGCATGTTCATAAACACATAAACGAATAAGTGTTTAATGGATGTTGTAAGATAGATCAGTTTATTCAGCCTAGTTTATTCTTTTTTAATTTATACAATTAAAAGTGTAAGCTTGTAACAGTTGTTTAAATAGATTGAGAAATGTGTATATAATCATATATTAGCCTAAATTATCGTATAATATTTCAACCACATTTTGGTCAGATTGTTACATAATATGGAAAGTGTAATTTTGTTGCTCCTTGTTTTACAAACAAACATTACTAACACAGACAATGGATCTAAAAGTCATAAAACATCACTGTGTAATTATTTCAATAATTTTTCTGATTAAAATAATAAGTGAGCCAGGTGGTTAAGGCACTTGACTTGTAATCTCAGGGTCATGGGTTCAAATCCTCGTCACGCCAAACGTAATCTTCCTTTCATTCATGGGGTGTTATAATTTTATGGTCAATCCCATTATTTGTAGGTAAAAGAGTAGCCCCAGAGTTGGCGGTGAGTGGTGATAACTAGCTGCCTTCCCTGTATTCTTTCACTGCTGAATTTGGGACTGTTAGTCCAGATAGCTTTCGTTTAGCTTTGCATGAAACTGAAACCAAAATAAAAAGTACCGACTCGCCATTTTGCAAAAGCATGCTATTAAAAATGATGAATTAAAAGCTTCCATGATTTTGAAAGCTGTTATCAGTTATGTCTCTTTGTTATATGGAGTCACCTCTAATATAGGGTTGTTATTATTGTTAATATTTAAAGATACTTCAAGTAATCAAATTAGTCTTCTAAGATTTATCTGGGTTTACTTCATTGAACTGTGCAGCCAATTTATTTGGACATTTAATGGATGATCTTACAAAACAGGTAAATGTTTAGACCAAGATAATACTGGAATGCGAATATGCACATGAATTATTTCAATACATATACTCAACATTAAAAAGAAAAATTACTAACTTGGATTTTTAAGAAAAAAAATCTGAGAAACAATTTTTTTTTTACTTAAACCTGTAATTGATAACTGATAACTTGTATATAATTTACTGATTATTGTTTCAGTATCTTGTACCATTACCACTTACATGAAGCAAATAAAATAGTTAAGAGGACTTAGTTTGGGCAATCGTCACATGGAACTAAATTGGTGTAAGGTGCATTAAGATCTTCTTAAAAACCTCCTGAAAGTATAATTGAAACTGTCTGAATAATTGATATCTAAATTTGATTTATATTGTATCTAGTCCTCATTTGTTTTTATCTCTTTAACATCACAAAATTTCTATTGCATCTAACTTTTGCTTTGGAATGAAATAGTAAATGTACAAGTTTGAAATTAGATAAGTTCAGATGATTCAGAAGCTTTATGACTGTTTACCTTTTGATTTTATATACAAATCTTAATGTTTTTAAAAGATGCTTGCCTGGTACTTGTTTTATTTTATGCAAGTGCAACAATTTGTTGAGGTTATTAGTGAAAGCTCTTGTGATGTTAGTTTTCACCCTTTGACCTGAACTGAAATACATTTTTGTTTTGTGAAACCCACTTAAGGTAGAAAACCTGTAGGATCTGGTTTGGTTTCTCTCAACAGAGAATATTTTAGATTAATTATTTTTAAGCAGTTATCTTTTTTTTTGTTAAATTACAATAAATTTCATATCTGTTATACTAAAACACAGAGCGTCAGCTCTCTCGTCAAAGAACATACATGGGAGCTGTAAGTCTGCACTAATCACAGAAAAAGTTCATTAAATATTCCTTATATTTGTGTATTATATATTATAAATGCTCATTGATTTAAATTGGTTTTACCAATTGTGTCATTTATGTGAAACTGACCTTGAACTAATACAAGGTGTGCCAACTAAGTTAATAACATTGACAATTTCAGGGGACTATCTAATAAACAGTTAAGATGATATTTAATAGAACCAAAACTTCTGTTCTTTATCTTGTTTTTCATTGGTTAATTTTTTTGTTAATTTAATAACAGAACAGAGATTTACTACAGCAGTAACTTCAGAAGTTGGAAAAAGAGTTGAATCAGCTGTGCCTTTTCTTCTGTAAAAAGTGTTCTATTTAAAAGATAAAATATGTTAGTAATACTCGGGAAGCCTGATAATTAAAGTATAAACTTTATCTTGTATTAATATTTATCTATCGATGATTCAACATGATTCCTTTATTAATAACTCGAGGTTAATGTCTTTCACTTTACGGAGATTTTGTGATTCACAATATTGTTAAAGATGCTTTTAGTACATGCAGTCACCCTTATATTACACTGCCATCTTGTAAAACTAAATAGGACCAGTGTTTAATTGTTGCTAAAATATTCAGAGTTGTTTTTTTCTTTTGTGATATGTAATACATTGATGTATTTTCCCTGTATGCATTGGTTTTAGGAAAAAAGAAAATAAGGTACTTTTCTTATAAGGTAATGAATTTAAACTGAAGTAAGTAAAAATGTTGCACTTAGAAAGTTTTATGGGAAATCAGCATTTCATTCACCTGTACAGTAAATGGAGAATATTTTATAAAGTAACATGTATGGGTCATTAATAAATATTTAGTACAAATTCAGGGAATATATATTTTGATGTGAACATCAGTAGCTCACCAAGAGAGGAAGGAGGACAGGGTATTTTCTTTGGGGTCCTGCATAAAGAGGGAGAAATTGGACTCCAGGTACCAGTTCTTCCCTGTGGCCTGTGAAAACATTTGGCAACCCTGTTTGTCTTTATTAAAAAATGACAGAATTTTAGTTGTACTTGGATAGCATTTCTCAATCAATGTAAGAAAATATTTGTTATGCTTTCAAATTACTTTTCTGCCTTACTGAGATTTTTCATTTTTTTATTTCCTTTTCCTGTAAGGTTACAAATTTATAATTTTATGGATTGTTAAGCTCTTGGTTTTGAATATTTGATTACAAGTGTGTGTGTACCGAGATAGAACACATCACTTGGTTCATCACATGAAAAATAAAATGTATTTTTAAGATGGTATTAAAGTCAGAAGTTCATAATTTGTATTGGTTTGTCTGTAACTAAAACATCTGCTAAGCCTTACAGGTAAAATTGTTACAACATTATCACCGAGTTTAGTTGCAAGGAAGTATGTTCTTTTCAACTATTCATTAAAACTACATGAACCAATAAACTGCCACATGTAGTGCCTTATAGAGTATATACTTTTCATCTCTCACCTTCTGGAAAAAATGTAGGATAATAAATAACAGCACATGTAAAAATCATCTTGAATTATTTGTTTCTAGGCTGTTTAGTATATGACAACAGCTTTGGAAGAAAGCCAACCAATATGACTGTCATGCTTGATTTAATTTATTTTCAATAAAACTGTACAAATCAGAAGTATACATGGAAGAGAGTGCTATAAAAGCAGATAACAATATTAGCCAATAGGATTTTAGTTCTGAAAGCTTAAGCTGCATGGTTGAGTACATTATATTAAATCTTAATGTGACAGTTACAGCTTATATAAAGTAATGATGGAACAGAATGTATCAGAAGTACATTTTTATGTTTTGATGATAGTCTGACGATTCTGGAAGATGACTGTTTTTGAGAAAGGATTTGTAACAGCCTTTTCTGACAAAAAATTTGTACCCTTGAGCCATGAAGACATGTTCAGACTGGAAATTTAGAATTTACCAAATAAGAATAAATCTTGTACTTAATGGTATTGGAAGACAGATAGATATAGGTCAGGTTGAGAACTAATGTTATTCAGAAAGAGACCCACAACAAGTTGTGTCCCAACTGTGGTAATGAAATTGTGGCACCTCATAGCAGGTGAGAATCCAGGAGCACAAATGTTAGTGGTAAAAGCTGTCCACATGCACCAGGCAACAGAGTGTAGCATAATCAAGAAGGGTCTTTCTGGTGGAAACAAAGCAAACAAGGTATGGTTTCAGAGAAGAAGATGCTTCCAGTGATACCTCAAGCATCTGGAGAGAAATGTGTTTTTATTCTATTCCATATGGAGAGTTGCTGGGCAAGTCACCAGATGCAACACTCATAGACCTGTGGAATATTGTGCAATCATTCTGTTGAAACATGCTGTAAAATTGTCATTCTTATACAGTAAATGGATTATTGAATGTAGCAGGTGGAGAGTGGTATGCTTTGTACATGACAAAACATTTTGTAACATAGACTATACTGAAGGGTTATTGTCAGGATATCTCATCAACAGAAAGAGCATGATAGAACATTACAGCTCCAAAAGTGAAGCTATGAAATAATTTTAATATAATATACTTAAGAAATATTTAAATATGTCTAAATAATGATTCTAATTAATTGAGGCAACTGAAATAATGTCAGTTTTTTACATATTTTTCCTTGGAATATATTTTAATCATCAAATACTTTTATCACAACCAGATTAATGTAGACCTTGCAGGAATATATATTACAGATATAAAACACACAGAATCTGTTATCAAATTATTCAGAATATTTTTCTTCAATTATATATCTGTTTTAATTTACTACTTACCGAGAGACTCCATATTAAATTACTCTAAAATTTTATAAATATGTTAGTAGTGAATTAAAAAGGACTGAAATCCCATAATTAGAATATTGTTCTACACTAGATTTTGCCCTCTGGTGGTAAGTCAGAGCTACAAATTGAGTTTTATTGCTTTTAATACATGTGGTTGGCACAGCACATATAGCCCAATTTGCTTAAGAACAAACAGTACTAGGTTTTTGTGATAAACATAAAAATGTTCATGAATGAAATTAAAATGTAAGAAACTTGTAATTAAATGAAATAATTTCTTTATGCTGATACCAAGCACAAAGGGAAAATGGTAAATTGAGGATATGCATTGGATGGGTGAAAAATCTTAAAAATTGAAGTATAATTCTTTTCATCCCAATCTGACCAGACCAGTAATCCTTCACCACTGACTATCTGTCTGTATCTTCACCTAGCCAAAGGAAAAGTTAACTTTGGTAAATGGGGAAAAAAGCAGTTGTTTTGATAGTAATAACCTCATCATCTGTTTGAAACAAAATTTATAGATAAATTATGCTGACATAGGTTGTCAATTTATTAGCATATTGTGCCACTGTCTTAAAATTTTTATTTTAGAGAGAGTATAATTTCTGGCCTGGTGAATTGTTGACCAGACCACTACCATCTGTTGACTGTCCTTTTTTTTTTTGTTGCGACTTTCTACATGACTGTTGACTGTAACACCTTCATAAGGTGGTAAGTGGTGTGTTTGTCTATTTTAATGATGGTGCTGAAGCCATTATTGCAGTAAATAGAGGGTGAATGTAGGAGAGATGCATTAGTTTGAAAGTTTTCTTAAGGTCTTGTATAGTAATTTCATCCCGACTTATATGGCCAATGCATAAATGTCAGAGAACAATGACCACTGTAATGTATGTTTTGAATTCTGAGCATTCTTCTAGGACAGCCTGGATGCCACAGCCATATAAATTAAAAGATTTACAGAAGTGAACAGTGATATTTTGAATTTGTTCCTTACTATAAATATTAATATTGTGGGCAGACCAGTAATTTGGGTGAAAACATGTTTGTTGCTGCAAATGTTTATCTGTTTAGCCACTTGTAAAGTTTGTCCAAGACATCATTGATAGCTGACAATAATCTACTTTTGTCATCTTTTTTTTTAGTATTTCCTTTGTTTCTTTAGTGTCCCTTCAAATGTTCATTTTGACACGTATTACATAATTTTCTTTCCATAGTCCTCCTTTACTTTGCATGGAAAGAAAAATGGTCTGCGCTGTTTTTTTCTTTTTCATGGGGCTTTTTCTTGTAGCCAGGGCTCAGCATGGCCAGGCAGTTAAGACACTCAACTCATAATCTGAGAACTGTGGGTTCAAATCCCTGTCACACCAAACATGCTCACCCCTTTTAGCTTTGGGGGGCATTATGATGTGACGGTCAATCCCACTTTTCGTTGGTAAAAGAGTAGCCCAAGAGTTGACGGTGGGTGGTGATGACTAGCTGCCTTCCCTCTAGTCTTACACTGCTTTAATTAGGGACAGATAACCCTCGAGTAGCTTTGTGCAAAATTCAAAACAAACCAAATCTTGTATCCAACAAAGTTTTCCAATTATATTTGGTTATGTATTAAGAAGTTTGTAAAAAAAAGTGATATTGCTTATATTGTATCATCTTGTTTCATGGGCACTGCTGGGCTTACAAAAATATCATGTTTCATGGGCACAGAAATGATCATCTGATAATTCTAATACCTCAGTTACTTTGTAAACCTTTTTAAGAACTTTTATAGAACAGGTTGTCCTTCACAGTGGCAGTATATTTGAACAAACCATGTGCAGCTGTTGCCAACAGTGTATGTCTACTATTTTGATATTGAATGTAAGTCATATGATAGAACTTGCTGTGAGAATGTAATGAGGAATATCTACCAGTAACTATTTTCTTAACTTTCTTCCTTTCATTAAAGAAAGATATTAACTGTCATAGACAAATTAAATGTGTATCTCAATGAAATTGTTGTTTTTTTAAAAAAAATAATTCTTTCTGCCTATATAGCTAGGCTTACCATAATTTCCAAGCCTCAAACAGGGACAGTTCTCAATTTTTAATATAGGTAGCGCCATTGGTATAATCAAGAAGTGCTCTCATATTGTTACTCTCCTCAAGCTTCAATGCTGTCACAAAAAAAATGAATACTGATAGTTTATATCTCTAACATTTATTTAAATTCAGCAAGGCAAGGAACATAAAAATTTCATTTATTTTACACTGGGCACTTTGTTTTGTGACCATTCATATTTTCCACTTGAATGAACTTTCTTCAAAATGTCTATTAGTTTTTATTTTTTCAAATAACTCGCTGCAACTCAAGTCAATACTGAGTTTAAAATCAAACAGCCCTTTTACTGTTGATTCATTCATTAGACCTCTTTCTTGAGACCAGATGCTATTCATCTCAGAAAATACTTTTCAACGAGGGCAGAAGTGCTTGGTAAACACAAAATGTACTCCGTAACTTGCCTGAGATTAGATACAGAAATACTTTGATCTGTGAAGTGGTTGAAACATTCTACCCATTTTTCTTCACAACCTATTTCCACTCGTCACATTTTGATGATTTAACAAGAACAACTTCGTCAAATAGATCGTCAACATTGACTGCAGCATTTCCAAGTGTTTCATTAACATTTTCAGAAGCTTCTTCTTTGTCAGGCCACAAGAAAACACTGTTTTTTATCTAAAAGTATTCCCCACCACCAAAACTGTTTTCTCACAGCTCAATATAAGACAGGCAGCAGTCATAAAAATGGTAAATTCCTTCATAATCATCAAGTCTACCTGACATCCACCCTCTTCATCTACCGCACTGAGTAATTTGTTTTTTTGCATCAAGAAGAATAAAGTTATTATCTCGTCTTTCTTTCAGGTTGGTTTTCAATTTAAGTTCTGTAACAGTATCACTTGAGTTACTTTTGTTTTCTCCATGGCTAAAATCACTTTGTTGAACAAGACTAGTTGTTCATGAACAAACCATAGGTACATTTCTCTGCATTTACTCTCAAAAATCTTTTATCAACAGTGGGCACTGTTCTTATGAACAAAAATATGACTTCAGTCATTCATAAATCTGGAGAATTCTCTCAACAGCTGGTAACAAAGACAGAAATCACTTATTTCCATATTGAAGAACCTTTTTGTACTCAATTTCTACAAACAGAATTCTTTTAGGTGTGTAACATGCACAGTGTAAATGTGTAGAAATACTTGTAAATTTTGACCACCAAGATTTCCACTTCAATATGAAGGACATTAACTGCAGTTTGGAGACAGTTATTCACAATATGAGTACCACAATCAACACTCACAATATTTCTACCAAGTTCCTTCTTCAATCGACTATATACATTGTTTTTTTCCCTTTCTCTTTACACCTTCAAAATTTGTATTGCAGTTGTCACCACAATAAGCAACAATATTGTTTTTCATAAATCATGTTTTTTTTTAACGTGAACACCAAGCAATTCGTCAAATTTTCTGATGTCACTCCAGGAACTGACTTAAAGTCTAAACGTTTTACTTTCACTCCTTTCTCTGGCAAAAACATCACACCATGACAGATATAATTTTGGCATCTTTTCGGTTTGAAGCATCTGCTGCTGTAAGTGAAACGAACTGGACCTCTATTAAGTCTCTCTTCAATTCCTCTGCTGCTAAAGAAACAACTGCATTCAAAATAATAGCCAGAATGAAGAAGGAGGCTATCAGTTTGGAAGAACAATCGGCTGTTTTAAAGCTTATGGACAGCACTGTGATAAGCATAGGTTGTTTCTAATGCAGCTATTAACAAGTCGCCCTCTTCAGGTACAGTTTTCTGATGAACATATCAACTCTTAAACTTTGAGCAGCTACTGAAAGACTAGCTGCATGTTTAGCACTTTTTAAATGGTCTTTTATGTCTGAGCGGCCACCATGTGATACAGAAAACTCAGATGAACACTGGGAACATTTGACTATCCTCCCTGCCACAATTGTTTTTAAAGAATGGATATTCTTTTCGCAAATCACTTTTGAATGAGCATTTTTTTTACCAGCTTTGGACATTATGAATAGGATTAATTTCTAAAATAAAAGAACGAAAATAATTCAGCATGTACCATATGACTAATATAGCAAATACTGTAACAAATAAAGCAATCACAAGGCCCAGCATGTTCAGATGGGTTAAACAATAAAGCAATCAAAAATCACGAGCACTTGCTCAAAGAAAACTTTGAGGTGAAGCTGCCGTTACGTGCGTACTCCTAGTAGCAACACACTGATAATGTTGTTGTTTGTTTGTTTTTTGAATTTCGCATAAAGCTACTCAAGAGCTATCTGCGCTAGCAGTCACTAATTTAGCACTGTAAGACTAGAAGGAAGGCAACTAGTCATCACCACCCACCGCCAACTCTTGGGCTACTCTTTTACCAACGAATAGTGGGATTAATCATCACATAATAACGCACCCACGGCTGAAAGGGCGAGCATGTTTGGTTCGACATGGATTCGAACCTGCGACCTTCAGATTACAAGTCGAACGCCTTAACCCACCTGGCTATGCCGGGCCCATTGATGAATCATTATACTTGTACAGATACCGTATCAACTGTCTATGAATCTCGTCTGATGCAATACCTTTTAAAATTTGCATGCTAGAGCACTATGGCTCCCTCTACCCATCAACTAATGAAATGAAAACTTAAAAAATTATTTTTTGTCAACACGAAGTCAGGACTCTATGCAGAGTTTAACATTTTCCGTTTATCCTTTTTTAAGTTTATGCCTTTTTATTAAACAGCGAGACATTCCGAGACAATTCAGTGTCAACCAGGACAAATTAGTAAACCGTACGGGACACTGGGACGTATGGCAAACCTATCTATATATCAACCTAACCAGGTTCCTACATACATTACCACAAGACCCACTAAAGATGTAGCCACAGATAAAACAGTGACCATTTAATATAAAATCAATCACACATGTGATCTACTAATTTTCACACGCGTTTCAATGTGCATCATACAGAAATATTTGCTAGTTGACTAAAAACGTTGTTAGGCTACACCTTGTATCAGGCGTTGTGGCTAGGTTTATATCAATTATTCGTGAACTTTCCTAACAGTGGAGTATCTTGCGCAACAGAAACATAGCAAAAAGTCCTAACCCGTGTGCTGAACAGTTATATATACATATAAGGTCACGTTTCAATCAATCTATATTTTAATATGGTATCACTTTCAAGAATAGTTTATTTATATATGCTTACGTGAGAGTTTTTTGTTATTTTTTGACATTAACATTTCGTGTGTTTTTTGTTATTGTATTCAAAAGACTTTTTTGTCACTCATATATTTATAGCATCTTTATATTTTCATTCAGCGTAGCGGTTGAGGCGCTCGACTCGCAATATGAGGATCTCGAATTCAAATTATAGTCACCAAATGTACTCGCCCTTTCGGCAGTGGAGGAGTTATAATAGCTGTTAAAATAAGGATCACTAATGTAGATAACCCTCGTGTAACGTTACACGAAATTCGAAACAAATTGAGCATTTATATTCAAATAAATATTTAGATTTTACTACAAAATCACTATTTTACTATTTAGCTCTTCCACGAGAAAATGAAAAGGATACATTAGACCTTTTCACCGATATTTTAAATTAACAATACCGATTTCTATCCGTGTTAAATACAAGATACAGAGTAGAGCTTTCACATTCTTGATGACGAGAAACCCACGTGAAGTAAAAATGTATTTCAGAACGGCTGATATGGATATTAACACTTTAACCACCCTTTCTGAGATACACAGAGCGTACTCATTTTGTCTGGAATAAAAGACGAGCAGAACGTTGGCACTTTCTAAACACTTGAAGTCACTGGCATTTTGCAAAATAGATGCTTACACACTGGAGTGCCTTGAAATTGTACAGACACATTTATATTTTTAGATTAATAAGATCGTGCTTGATACAGTTGAATTATAATTAATTTATTACCTGTTAGAGACTGAAGTTCATAGTAATTGGTTTACCGCTAGTACAGCAGTAAGTCTAAGGACTTACAATGCTAAAATCTTTCGACGTTTAAATTTACTTGTCTTAACCTAGTACGCAATCCCAGCTAAAGGCATGGGCTTACCAGGCTGAAGCCCAGGGCCTGACACTAATTAGTGGGCCTCAAGCTATGACTACAAAAGTACTGCGCTTAGAGGTTCTGTATCGAAGGAGCCTCTATAAATTGAAAAGCTTGGGACCAATAAAACCCTTAATCCAGCCTTGCTAGTACACCCTTGTGCAAATTAATTGAAACAAGACGGAAAATTACGATTTTTTCATTTTTTTTAGTTTTATTTCTGAGAATCCAAAAATTACTCACAAATTAATACATGATATATTATGTATTATGTTTCATGTTTCATGCCTTCATGTTTCAGAAGATATTAATCCGCTTTGGCATCGAGTATACGAGTTGACTACAATCTCTACTAATTTTGGATCGCTCTACCACACCTCAATTTGTTTATCTTTCGTAGTACAGTCTTTTCCTCGAAGTCTTTCTTTAGAAATTGTCCAAAGATTTTTAATAGAATTTAAGTCTGGAGAGTTTCCAGGCCAGTTCAGCACCTTTATTCGCGTTGTAGTCATGAAATTCTTCACAAGTTTCGATGTGTGGCACGGAGCCAGATCTTGCTGAAAAATGCCAGATCCATCTGGAAATCTCTTTTTCAATACTGGAACGACTCTTCTCTGCAAAACATTTTCTTCAAGGCATGTTTTACGAACTGATTGATGTAAGATTCTTGAAGTTTCTCATCTGAAGATCTGCGAACACGCAGACTTCTTTGACCCTGTAAGAAGAAATGACTTTCGTCGCTGAATAACACCTTCCTCTATTGTTATTGCGTCCAGTTCTTGTATTTCAGACCCCATTGATACCGTTTTTCTTCATTGAGTTGATAAGAAGTTGTGTTTTGACTGGTCTCCTTATCCTTCTAACGCAATTTCAAATGACGTAATATTCCTCAAAATTTCGTCATATATCCCACAAATAGATCGACCGTACTGCAAAACACAGCTAATGCTGCCGTCTGTGTGAAGAAATGACTATTAAAGGAAATTAGTGGGTTCAGCAAACCTACACCGGCCGCCATGCTGAAAATATTGTAAAATGACCATTTGTTTCAATTAATTTGCACAAGGGTGTAAATAGTAAACTCTGGAGAAAGAGAAAGAAAGCAATATAGAGCAACCATATTTAACTCGAGATTATTATTTATCTTAAATCTCTGTTATTTATAAACTGCGAAAGACTTCTTTTTTAGTAGAATTATTTTTATGCAAGGAAATTACTGTTTTTATTTCATATGTCTTTTGAAAGTCAATGTAACAGACAGTCGGAACAAGCTAAATACATTTTAAGAATAGCCGCAGGATGTCGCTTAACAAAAAATTGCTCGAGAAGTCAACAAACTCAGAGCCAGCGTTAGGATTTATAAAGTAGGTGGTATTAAAAATAAAGTTTTGATTTATGTTATTATTATTTTATAGTTGACGTAAAAGTTGATTATTGAAATTGTAGTTATATATAAAATGTTGTAATAATACATAACTAATTCTAATTAGCGGTGGTTTGAATTTGAAGTAGTAATGACTGATATTACTAGTACTGGTGGTGGTGTAGTAACACTAACGGTAAAAGTGTAAGTTGATTCACCTTATTCATCTCTGTTATGAAATTTTAATTCACTTTACAGTATTAGTTAGTAGTAATAGTAATAACTTTTAAAATATTATTAATAATACTGTTATTCGTTTTATTATATATAGCATTAATTATTAATATTATATAACCGCACTAGTAATCCTAATGATGACTTCCGATTTCTCGCGAGCGCAAAATTTAGAACTCCACTTTTTTGAATTATAAATTAAAAACCAGTTTTAACTTTTTTATATTACATTTGATTAAATTGATATTAGTACTGGATTAGCACTAGTGTCACTATTGTTACTTAATGAGTTATATTTTTAAGTAAAATGAAAACATGTTCAAACACAAGTTAATTTAACTATAGTTTATAAGCTTAAATTTTCAGTATTTGTGAAAACTGAAAGGAAATAATATTTCAAAACTTTGATTATAAAATTACAAAAGGAGAAACAGTTTTATGTGTAATGATGTTCATTTTCTAAGATAATATAAACTCGTACTTAAAATTTTTTGCTGTTAATGTAGCAGTACTGATGATTTTACTGAGTTTTGTATTGTATTTATGTATTGGGTTGAGGAATAATTCGTGAGCGTTTTTTCAAGTTAACAAAATATATTCATAAATGAAACACTTTAGCAAAATATTTCATGTCATTTGGTAGATAATTTTTTGCTCTAATAGATGGTGTGTTTGATTTTCATATGTCTTTAATTTTTGCTTTCATTTTCAGCTCATTAAATGGAATGTCAAGTGGACAAAATCGAGCATTTTCGACACCATCTGCTTTTCGCATTTAATTTCTTGTAATTTCGTTTAAAACAATGCATACTATATACCTAGGTATTACATGAAATAAAGTATCATAATAAATGTTTTGGGTGTAATGTGTTCATGCATTGAAGTATTGTATAGTCTTGCATGTAATGCTTGAATGAAATTATTTAAAAACGCTCACAAATTATTCCTCAACCTAATAATTAAACTTGATATGGTAGTGCTTATTTGCACTGTACTGAACGTAGAAATGGCCTAACCAGTGAAAGCAAAACTGTTGGATACTGGTGTAGTCTTTTTTGTTTTGAGATATTATATAAATTTTTATGACTTAGTTTTTCACTTTTTCTCAATATAATTTTTCTTTACAAAGTATTAAATAAGAGAGTTTTGAAGAAGTGTGACACACATTAACTAGCCATGGATATCAACTGTATATTAATTCAGTCTACATTGTTAAGCCTTGTGTATAAATGTACATATGAGCATAAGAACTGGATTTAGTCATAGGTTCTCAAACTAACATATTACATCTATAACTATCATTTACCCTAAGTGGCTAGTTGGAGGAAGGCTGTTCTACCTCAATAAATTACAAAAAAAAAGTCAAAAACAGGGTGCTAGAAACCATATTTTAAACATGTAGAAGATAGACAAAATCCAATGTTACATTTATAGAACAAAAAAAACTGAAACAATACAAACTACAGAATGTATCTTAGTAGTAGAATTATGTTGCTGTGTAATTCACAAGCAGTTCTGAGCTTTATCTGACTTAACCTTTTTTACAAACCTAACTGAGAAATTAAATTACATGGTTACCATGAAACAGAATTTCAACTTAAATATTTAATTATGATAATATAATTCTATGATTTTAGGTTCTGTATTCAGGCTCTAATTAGTACACAGGTATGTCTTGTATAGTTTGTGTGGTTATTCATTAATTCCGTTGGATTAATGTGAATGTAATTATTGGTATAACAATTTCTTACTTGTGGACAGAGTGTTATAATGTTTATTTCCTTGTGACATTTACAAAAATGCATAAACATTTAGAAGAATATGAAATAATCTATCTTATATTTATTAAAATAAAAAGGATGTTCCAATAGTAGTCTGAAGAAGGATATATAGCTGGGAAATTAATGGAATTTGTTAATTGATTAAATAAATATTGGGTTCATAAATCAGTTACATTCAACTAGTCATAGTTGTAATAATAAAATATACTGATAATCAGAAAGATTAATTTCAAATAGTTTATTATTATCTTGTCTGCAATCAGTTTGATTGTAATTTTGAATAATCTGTTGTTGTATGTTGTACTAATCAGTGCAAGTAATTAATTGCTCATAATTATTAATTGAGTTAATCATCCAGCTTTAAACAATGGTATAAGACAAATTAATAGTTATTATAAGAGTAATTTTGTACTCTTCTGTTAGGTTGTAACACGCTTCTCTCATGTCCTAGATCCAGTGTGGTTCTGAAATAAACTTGAACCTTTCTATAGTGTTAAGTGTCTTACAAACAGTAAAATCCTGATTTATGTAGCTTGTAATTTGATTTGTTAATATTTGTGATTACAGTAATACTTTTGTATCTCAGAACGGCTGGTATGGGTATTGGGTTTCTCATCATCAAGAAGGACAGTAATACTTTTATAAGTGGTGTGAAATTTACAATTAAATGTTTGTAATATTTATTTAGTGTTAACTTGTTTATCATTATATGTTTTTGGAAAAACGGGACCGTTTAGTTCTTCAAGATTGTCCTTTCATATCCATTCTTAAGAAGAGCAAAGTTAAAACTCACTTTTTATTTTTCATGTTTCACTTTAAACTGGGGTATGAAAGCACTGATCTCGTGTGCTGTACAAAGGCACAGCTAGGATTTATCTTTAGGGGGTAGCGTGACTCGTTTGCCTCATGCTTTGTACCATTGGTCAGATGGTTGTGAATTTGAGGTTGGCCTACATAATGCTTTTGTGTCCTTGAGTTAGACACTTTACTCCTTGTGTTCCAATCTGTCCTTTTGTACGATGGGTACCAGCTGTTAGGTTGTCAGTTGATTGACATTCTGTCCAGGAATGATAGGTCACCAGTATCATCTACTTATTCCATTTGAAACTGGAGTTTGAAGGAATCAGCTCTACATACCTTGAAAAAACAAGGATTTAACTTTTCAACTTTGTTTTTCAGGAAATAACTGATTCCTTTGTTAAACTCTTGTAAAGTGCCAATCTTCATTCTGGAGGTGCCAACTCATTTCATTAACTTAGAAAAATAAAGTTGTGTTAACTAGAGTCCAGCCTGAATCTTTCTTGTATTTGTTGATATGTTATCTCTAGAGAGAAGGAGTACAAATCATTATCATATTGATCCTTTTGATATATCAAAAATAAAACACATCTTTCCCATCTTTTCTCAGGAAAAAATAAGACATCTTACATCAATGATATAACCTTTTTCTCCATAAAACAACTTAATCTACTGCTACAGAATAACCTTTCTAACCACAAGACATCTTAACTTACCCCTGTAATATAACTTTTATATTCACAAAATCATTCCTGTAGTTCTCCTCTGAATTCTCTTTAAAACTCAGTATCTTTTTTTAGAAAAGACCAAAACAGTATACAGCATTAGTTGAGTTCTTCTAACCAGTGACTTGTATAAAGAGGTAATTACATATTTTTTTTATGTCTGATCAGTATCTGTATAAATACTTGTTGGAATTCTGTTACCTTTGGGTTTGGTAAGATATGAACCACTGTACCAAGGTCCTTTTCTTCAGTCACACTTTTAATTGGGTTTTGATTTGTTCTAAAGATGTGAAACAGATTGTGATAACCAAATTGCCATTATCTTGTGTTTATTATAATTAAAGTTCATTTGCCAAATACTAGAAAACTTGTTAAGTGATTCACATTACTCTGTAGTCCCTCGGCCTTCTCAGAACAGCCATTGAAACCAAAGAGTTTGAAGCCATTATCAAACATTTGTTAATACCATCAATGTAAATAAGAAAACGTAATATGTAACTGCTCTGGTCTCTAAGGTTCCACTAGTCATAAGGGCCTGGATAGATTGGACTTCATTAATGGTAACTGTTTGTTTCCTCTCTTTCAGTCCCATATGCCATCCAGTGGCACAGCAGTGTGCCTGTGTACTTACAATAGTGGAAACCAGGTATTGATACTCATCATAGGAAGAGCACAGATAGCCCATTGGGTAGCTTTATGCTTAATTCCAAAGAAATCAAAGAAAGAAAGTCCCATACAATCCAATTAACTAATCCTTCTACGACTGCCATCAGTGTAAATTTCTGTGTGATACTTGGTCCAAGGTGTATTGAAAATATAAGTACTTCAATTCCATATTCTTTCCTGTCCATTGCTGATACAACAGTAAGTCTATGGATTTACAATGCTAAAATCAGGGTTCAGTTCCCCAGTGGACTCAGCAGATAGCCATTGTCTAGATAACAGGTAATATCCTCAGAAAAGGGTTAACAGATTAGTAGGACATCAGTTCACTTTGACAAATCCATCTTTGATTTTCTTTTGGAATATAATATTTTATTGAATAATTTTATAAGGCTTCTTGTATCAAACTTTTTCCCTTTATAAAATTAAGACTAACTTGACAACTGCTATCAACTCCTTTAAAACTGGGGTTTCTTTATAGCATTCTTCAGTTTTCATGTCACATCCCACTGTCTGTTGAACTACTAAAAATGAGTCTTGCCTTGTCTCTATTTCAATTACCAATTGTTTTTTTTTTTACAACTGCACTGAAATTTTCAGAATGCTGTTGTAGAATCATATGTTTAAACTTGCAAGAATGGTTTTAGGATAATATGAAATATGTATGGCTTGTTTTTCAATGCTGATTGAAGTACAAAGGAAAGGAATTTCCTATTTTCTATATACAAATTTTGTGAAATTATAAACATCTGAAATAATTTTTTGTATTGTTAAAAGGCATAACGTTATTGTAGAAGGTTCGGTGAGTTGTTTTCTAATCCATGTCCGTCTTTAATAAATATGGTTACTTCTTTTTCTCACTCATTTTTAAACAAGTTCAGTGATGAGATGTAACACATGGATACACATTACAATGCCAAGTATGTTGTTGTGATTACGTATTATTTTCATTAACAAACATTATATTCAAATGTTTCATTTTGTATTATTGCATCTGTGATGCTAACCTAGATGTCATTCTCCCCCCAAAAGATAATTTGCACTCCATAGAGGGGTGCACCCAACTCTTTGGAAAATGGTGTTATATGGTACATTTGTTCACACACTATTCAGAAGTTTCCATGTATTATGTGTCCCCAGGTGTCTTCACTTATTGTTGCTTCCATCTGACTTGTGGCTTGTTGATCTACAAGGTTTCGAGGAAGTTTCGTTAAATCTCGATGGGAATACTAGCTAGTCGTCAGAATGCACGGGTGGAGGAAGACGAGATGGGAGCAGCTCAAGCTTATCGCTACCCGTCAAAATCAGGTTGATCGATCTTTACATAATTAGTTACAATAAGCAATACAACAATTAAGAGGACAAAAAACACATGAGGTTGCCACTTTTTATGTACATCACTTGGTAAATGTGTGTATTTTTTGTTACAAAATGTTTAAAATCATTAGAAATTTGAAGTTATTATTTATTACATTATCAGATAATTGTTTAATTATCGTATGAGGGGTAGTGTTTAATTTTTTCTGAAAAATAAACCAATTGAAATTGATATATTTCTGTATTTTAAACTGTAACATTTCTCATTAACATAATAAGACAAGAGACTTAATAATTTAGAAAACTGTTTCAAATAATTATATTAAACTTCATAACTGTCAGTTATTTTTTGTTTGAAAGAAAATGAGATGAAACAGTCAAGTTTTTATATTATAAAGGTCAAGTTAGAGGAAACAGTCAGGTTTATGTATTATAATGGTCAAGTTAGGTGAAACAGTAAGGTTTTTATATTATAAAGGTCAAGTTAGGTGAAACAGTAAGGTTTTTATATTATAAAGCTGAAGTTAGGTGAAACAGACAGGTTTTTATATTATAAAGGTCAAGTTAGGTGAAACAGTCAGGTTTTTATATTATAAAGCTCAAGTTAGATGAAACAGTCAGGTTTTTATATTATAAAGCTCAAGTTAGATGAAACAGTCAGGTTTTTATATTATAAAGCTCAAGTTAGATGAAACAGTCAGGTTTTTATATTATAAAGCTGAAGTTAGGTGAAACAGTAAGGTATTTATATTATAAATCTCACATTAGGTGAAACAGTAAGGTATTTATATTATAAAGCTGAAGTTAGGTGAAACAGACAGGTTTTTATATTATAAAGGTCAAGTTAGATGAAACAGTCAGGTTTTTATATTATAAAGCTCAAGTTAGATGAAACAGTCAGGTTTTTATATTATAAAGGCCAAGTTAGGTGAAACAGTTAGGTTTTAGTATTATAAAGGTCAAGTTAGGTGAAACAGACAGGGTTTTATATTATAAAGGTCAAGTTAGGTGAAACAGTAAGGTTTTTATATTATAAAGGTCAAGTTAGGTGAAACAGTCAGGTTTTTATATTATAAAGGTCAAGTTAGGTGAAACAGTCAGGTTTTTATATTATAAAGGTCAAGTTAGGTGAAACAGTCAGGTTTTTATATTATAAAGGTCAAGTTAGGTGAAACAGTCAGGTTTTTATATTATAAAGGTCAAGTTAGGTGAAACAGTCAGGTTTTTATATTATAAAGGTCAAGTTAGAGGAAATAGTCAGGTTTATGTATTATAAAGGTCAAGTTAGAGGAAACAGTCAGGTTTATGTATTATAAAGGTCAAGTTAGGTGAAACAGTAAGGTATTTATATTATAAATCTCACATTAGGTGAAACAGTAAGGTATTTATATTATAAAGCTGAAGTTAGGTGAAACAGACAGGTTTTTATATTATAAAGCTCAAGTTAGATGAAACAGTCAGGTTTTTATATTATAAAGGCCAAGTTAGGTGAAACAGACAGTGTTTTATATTATAAAGGTCAAGTTAGATGAAACAGTCAGGTTTTTATATTATAAAGGCCAAGTTAGGTGAAACAGACAGTGTTTTATATTATAAAGGTCAAGTTAGGTGAAACAGACAGTGTTTTATATTATAAAGGTCAAGTTAGGTGAAACAGACAGGTTTTTGTATTATAAAGGTCAAGTTAGGTGAAACAGACAGGTTTTTGTATTATAAAGGTCAAGTTAGGTGAAACAGACAGGGTTTTATATTATAAAGGTCAAGTTAGGTGAAATAGTCCGGTTTTTATAGTACAAAGGTCAATTTCAGTGAAACAGTGAGGTTTTTATAGTACAAAGATAAAGTTAGATGAAACAGGTTTTTATATTATAAAGGTCAGTTTAGGTCAAACATATTTTTTTTTTATATTATAAAGCTCAAGTTTCTTAAACCAAGTATCAGGCAAACTTGTTTCTTTTGCATTTGTTCGTACTTTATCAAAAACACCAAGAATAAATACAGTGAACATGGTCAGTGTTAATGATGATTTTGTGTTGTATTAACCTTCATATTTTGAATTATTTTTTATTATCGGATTTTCTCTATTTATCGGTTGGGTGATTTTAACTCCAAGATAAACCACTAGAAACAGCTGTAAAATAAAACGATTTAAATGAAGATTCTGGCAATCTGTTGAATTAAACCAGTTGCACTGTAATTAGAATGCATGTACGTATGTATTTTTCTCTTTTATTTCAACAAGTCAAGAGTGCGTCTTTTAGACCTCAGTTTCTCATCATCCTATACACTTTGGTTATTCTATTGTATATTTACAAATATGTACTTTTCAGTTGACCATTTATCTGCTGAGTTATGAGGTTATGATCAGTACTGTTCAAGGTATTTATAAAATGTTAAAACTGGTATAATTATTCGATAAATAATTTTTTTTAAAAGTACGTAAATGTAACCATGCTTAGTGAAAAAAACCGAGAACTGAAACCAAAACGAAATAAATGTCTGGTAGCTTTTAATTGTTTGTAAATTGTTATAGGAAATTATTTTGCCAGTCACTTCATTATGGGAGGAGAAAGGTTCGAAATAAACCAGCCAGAAGCTTATTTGTTTGGTGAAAACATGGATTTGAACTTTTAAGGGGGAAAGCCAACACCTGTGAGTATATTAGTGCAAGTTTCATTTCAAACCATTCACAATTTTACCAACTTTTGCTACTTTTTGTCAGAAACAAACATTTGAAATTAACAAGAAAGTGGACTTTGGGATGTTTGTTTAATAAACTATTTGTAAAAATGTGGCTCACATAAGGAAAGTGTTATCTTTCAGTGAGTGTAATTCACTACTAATATTTAGTTGCAAACACAAACAAACAAAAACAACAAAATAATTTAATTAATTATTTAGGTTATGAAATTAGTACAAATTATAAAATAAGGAGGTATATTTGACGTGTGTCAGTATGCTATAATTTATATGCAGTATGTTAGAATGTGACCCTAATGAGGTGAACTTGTGTCATTTACAGTTTCCTATCCAGCTCCATAAGCATGTGAAGCTACTAGTCCACTGAGAAGTTTGATTAATATAAGAAAGGAGTCGCCACGGTTTGTTAAGTAAGCTTTCATTGTTTACAAGCAAACTGTATAAAGATATATTATGATGTACCTTAGATAAACTTAACTGTATGTGCAAGAGATTTAAAGCTACTGTTAATAGAGCCAGATGACTTATTCTGAGTATCTATAAGTAGAGATTTCATCAATTAGTGTCATGTAATTTAAACGAATAATCAAAATTATAATTACATTTATTAATCAACATTAGTGTTTCTGATTAGTACTGGTTTTGATTATTCCATCAGTCGGTTAATTGAAGTTGTGATTATATTGATTGTCAAGAAAATTGAGAGATAAAAATTAGTGCTTTTAAATATTACTGTTAAGGGGAATCTGGTTGAAGCGTTTAAGATTGCAAAGAGAATTGACTGTCTTGATATGTTTCATGTTTAACAATGAGAACTAGGTGATTCAGATATATATTTTAGTGGGGTAGGTATCATCTTAAGCTTAGACAGTTTGATTTTTCTTAGAGGGAGGTTGGCCTTTATAGTGGGTTGTCTTTGGATGTTGTAGAGGGGGTATGTTTAAGTGGGTTTTACGTATATATTTTCCGCTACAAGTGGGTTTTCTCGTCATCACTGGAGGTAAAGCTTGATAAGTATATAAATGGCTGAGTTGTTTTAATTTACTTTAGATGATGGAACAGCTGGGATGGACCACTAGGTTCTATGTTGATAAGTATATAAATGGCTGGCTCTGAGTTGTTTTAATTTACTTTAGATGATGGAACAGCTGGGATGGACCACCAGGTTCTATGTTGATAAGTATATAAATGGCTGGCTCTGAGTTGTTTTAATTTACTTTAGATGATGGAACAGCTGGGATGGACCACTAGGTTCTATGTTGATAAGTATATAAATGGCTGAGTTGTTTTAATTTACTTTAGATGATGGAACAGCTGGGATGGACCACTAGGTTCTATGTTGATAAGTATATAAATGGCTGAGTTGTTTTAATTTACTTTAGATGATGGAACAGCTGGGATGGACCACTAGGTTCTATGTTGATAAGTATATAAATGGCTGAGTTGTTTTAATTTACTTTAGATGATGGAACAGCTGGGATGGACCACTAGGTTCTATGTTGATAAGTATATAAATGGCTGGCTCTGAGTTGTTTTAATTTACTTTAGATGATGGAACAGCTGGGATGGACCACTAGGTTCTATGTTGATAAGTATATAAATGGCTGAGTTGTTTTAATTTACTTTAGATGATGGAACAGCTGGGATGGACCACTAGGTTCTATGTTGATAAGTATATAAATGGCTGAGTTGTTTTAATTTACTTTAGATGATGGAACAGCTGGGATGGACCACTAGGTTCTATGTTGATAAGTATATAAATGGCTGAGTTGTTTTAATTTACTTTAGATGATGGAACAGCTGGGATGGACCACCAGGTTCTATGTTGATAAGTATATAAATGGCTGAGTTGTTTTAATTTACTTTAGATGATGGAACAGCTGGGATGGACCACTAGGTTCTATGTTGATAAGTATATAAATGGCTGAGTTGTTTTAATTTACTTTAGATGATGGAACAGCTGGGATGGACCACTAGGTTCTATGTTGATAAGTATATAAATGGCTGAGTTGTTTTAATTTACTTTAGATGATGGAACAGCTGGGATGGACCACTAGGTTCTATGTTGATAAGTATATAAATGGCTGGCTCTGAGTTGTTTTAATTTACTTTAGATGATGGAACAGCTGGGATGGACCACTAGGTTCTATGTTGATAAGTATATAAATGGCTGAGTTGTTTTAATTTACTTTAGATGATGGAACAGCTGGGATGGACCACTAGGTTCTATGTTGATAAGTATATAAATGGCTGAGTTGTTTTAATTTACTTTAGATGATGGAACAGCTGGGATGGACCACTAGGTTCTATGTTGATAAGTATATAAATGGCTGGCTCTGAGTTGTTTTAATTTACTTTAGATGATGGAACAGCTGGGATGGACCACTAGGTTCTATGTTGATAAGTATATAAATGGCTGGCTCTGAGTTGTTTTAATTTACTTTAGATGATGGAACAGCTGGGATGGACCACTAGGTTCTATGTTGATAAGTATATAAATGGCTGGCTCTGAGTTGTTTTAATTTACTTTAGATGATGGAACAGCTGGGATGGACCACTAGGTTCTATGTTGATAAGTATATAAATGGCTGGCTCTGAGTTGTTTTAATTTACTTTAGATGATGGAACAGCTGGGATGGACCACTAGGTTCTATGTTGATAAGTATATAAATGGCTGAGTTGTTTTGTTTTAATTTACTTTAGATGATGGAACAGCTGGGATGGACCACTAGGTTCTATGTTGATAAGTATATAAATGGCTGAGTTGTTTTAATTTACTTTAGATGATGGAACAGCTGGGATGGACCACCAGGTTCTATGTTGATAAGTATATAAATGGCTGAGTTGTTTTAATTTACTTTAGATGATGGAACAGCTGGGATGGACCACCAGGTTCTATGTTGATAAGTATATAAATGGCTGAGTTGTTTTAATTTACTTTAGATGATGGAACAGCTGGGATGGACCACTAGGTTCTATGTTGATAAGTATATAAATGGCTGGCTCTGAGTTGTTTTAATTTACTTTAGATGATGGAACAGCTGGGATGGACCACTAGGTTCTATGTTGATAAGTATATAAATGGCTGGCTCTGAGTTGTTTTAATTTACTTTAGATGATGGAACAGCTGGGATGGACCACTAGGTTCTATGTTGATAAGTATATAAATGGCTGAGTTGTTTTAATTTACTTTAGATGATGGAACAGCTGGGATGGACCACTAGGTTCTATGTTGATAAGTATATAAATGGCTGAGTTGTTTTAATTTACTTTAGATGATGGAACAGCTGGGATGGACCACTAGGTTCTATGTTGATAAGTATATAAATGGCTGAGTTGTTTTAATTTACTTTAGATGATGGAACAGCTGGGATGGACCACTAGGTTCTATGTTGATAAGTATATAAATGGCTGAGTTGTTTTAATTTACTTTAGATGATGGAACAGCTGGGATGGACCACTAGGTTCTATGTTGATAAGTATATAAATGGCTGAGTTGTTTTAATTTACTTTAGATGATGGAACAGCTGGGATGGACCACTAGGTTCTATGTTGATAAGTATATAAATGGCTGGCTCTGTTTTAATTTACTTTAGATGATGGAACAGCTGGGATGGACCACTAGGTTCTATGTTGATAAGTATATAAATGGCTGGCTCTGAGTTGTTTTAATTTACTTTAGATGATGGAACAGCTGGGATGGACCACTAGGTTCTATGTTGATAAGTATATAAATGGCTGAGTTGTTTTAATTTACTTTAGATGATGGAACAGCTGGGATGGACCACTAGGTTCTATGTTGATAAGTATATAAATGGCTGGCTCTGAGTTGTTTTAATTTACTTTAGATGATGGAACAGCTGGGATGGACCACTAGGTTCTATGTTGATAAGTATATAAATGGCTGGCTCTGAGTTGTTTTAATTTACTTTAGATGATGGAACAGCTGGGATGGACCACTAGGTTCTATGTTGATAAGTATATAAATGGCTGGCTCTGAGTTGTTTTAATTTACTTTAGATGATGGAACAGCTGGGATGGACCACTAGGTTCTATGTTGATAAGTATATAAATGGCTGGCTCTGAGTTGTTTTAATTTACTTTAGATGATGGAACAGCTGGGATGGACCACTAGGTTCTATGTTGATAAGTATATAAATGGCTGGCTCTGAGTTGTTTTAATTTACTTTAGATGATGGAACAGCTGGGATGGACCACTAGGTTCTATGTTGATAAGTATATAAATGGCTGGCTCTGAGTTGTTTTAATTTACTTTAGATGATGGAACAGCTGGGATGGACCACTAGGTTCTATGTTGATAAGTATATAAATGGCTGGCTCTGAGTTGTTTTAATTTACTTTAGATGATGGAACAGCTGGGATGGACCACTAGGTTCTATGTTGATAAGTATATAAATGGCTGAGTTGTTTTAATTTACTTTAGATGATGGAACAGCTGGGATGGACCACTAGGTTCTATGTTGATAAGTATATAAATGGCTGAGTTGTTTTAATTTACTTTAGATGATGGAACAGCTGGGATGGACCACTAGGTTCTATGTTGATAAGTATATAAATGGCTGAGTTGTTTTAATTTACTTTAGATGATGGAACAGCTGGGATGGACCACTAGGTTCTATGTTGATAAGTATATAAATGGCTGGCTCTGAGTTGTTTTAATTTACTTTAGATGATGGAACAGCTGGGATGGACCACTAGGTTCTATGTTGATAAGTATATAAATGGCTGAGTTGTTTTAATTTACTTTAGATGATGGAACAGCTGGGATGGACCACTAGGTTCTATGTTGATAAGTATATAAATGGCTGGCTCTGAGTTGTTTTAATTTACTTTAGATGATGGAACAGCTGGGATGGACCACTAGGTTCTATGTTGATAAGTATATAAATGGCTGAGTTGTTTTAATTTACTTTAGATGATGGAACAGCTGGGATGGACCACTAGGTTCTATGTTGATAAGTATATAAATGGCTGGCTCTGAGTTGTTTTAATTTACTTTAGATGATGGAACAGCTGGGATGGACCACTAGGTTCTATGTTGATAAGTATATAAATGGCTGGCTCTGAGTTGTTTTAATTTACTTTAGATGATGGAACAGCTGGGATGGACCACTAGGTTCTATGTTGATAAGTATATAAATGGCTGGCTCTGAGTTGTTTTAATTTACTTTAGATGATGGAACAGCTGGGATGGACCACTAGGTTCTATGTTGATAAGTATATAAATGGCTGAGTTGTTTTAATTTACTTTAGATGATGGAACAGCTGGGATGGACCACTAGGTTCTATGTTGATAAGTATATAAATGGCTGGCTCTGAGTTGTTTTAATTTACTTTAGATGATGGAACAGCTGGGATGGACCACTAGGTTCTATGTTGATAAGTATATAAATGGCTGAGTTGTTTTAATTTACTTTAGATGATGGAACAGCTGGGATGGACCACTAGGTTCTATGTTGATAAGTATATAAATGGCTGGCTCTGAGTTGTTTTAATTTACTTTAGATGATGGAACAGCTGGGATGGACCACTAGGTTCTATGTTGATAAGTATATAAATGGCTGGCTCTGAGTTGTTTTAATTTACTTTAGATGATGGAACAGCTGGGATGGACCACTAGGTTCTATGTTGATAAGTATATAAATGGCTGGCTCTGAGTTGTTTTAATTTACTTTAGATGATGGAACAGCTGGGATGGACCACTAGGTTCTATGTTGATAAGTATATAAATGGCTGAGTTGTTTTAATTTACTTTAGATGATGGAACAGCTGGGATGGACCACTAGGTTCTATGTTGATAAGTATATAAATGGCTGGCTCTGAGTTGTTTTAATTTACTTTAGATGATGGAACAGCTGGGATGGACCACTAGGTTCTATGTTGATAAGTATATAAATGGCTGAGTTGTTTTAATTTACTTTAGATGATGGAACAGCTGGGATGGACCACTAGGTTCTATGTTGATAAGTATATAAATGGCTGGCTCTGAGTTGTTTTAATTTACTTTAGATGATGGAACAGCTGGGATGGACCACTAGGTTCTATGTTGATAAGTATATAAATGGCTGGCTCTGAGTTGTTTTAATTTACTTTAGATGATGGAACAGCTGGGATGGACCACCAGGTTCTATGTTGATAAGTATATAAATGGCTGGCTCTGAGTTGTTTTAATTTACTTTAGATGATGGAACAGCTGGGATGGACCACTAGGTTCTATGTTGATAAGTATATAAATGGCTGAGTTGTTTTAATTTACTTTAGATGATGGAACAGCTGGGATGGACCACCAGGTTCTATGTTGATAAGTATATAAATGGCTGGCTCTGAGTTGTTTTAATTTACTTTAGATGATGGAACAGCTGGGATGGACCACCAGGTTCTATGTTGATAAGTATATAAATGGCTGGCTCTGAGTTGTTTTAATTTACTTTAGATGATGGAACAGCTGGGATGGACCACCAGGTTCTATGTTGATAAGTATATAAATGGCTGGCTCTGAGTTGTTTTAATTTACTTTAGATGATGGAACAGCTGGGATGGACCACCAGGTTCTATGTTGATAAGTATATAAATGGCTGGCTCTGAGTTGTTTTAATTTACTTTAGATGATGGAACAGCTGGGATGGACCACCAGGTTCTATGTTGATAAGTATATAAATGGCTGGCTCTGAGTTGTTTTAATTTACTTTAGATGATGGAACAGCTGGGATGGACCACCAGGTTCTATGTTGATAAGTATATAAATGGCTGGCTCTGAGTTGTTTTAATTTACTTTAGATGATGGAACAGCTGGGATGGACCACCAGGTTCTATGTTGATAAGTATATAAATGGCTGGCTCTGAGTTGTTTTAATTTACTTTAGATGATGGAACAGCTGGGATGGACCACCAGGTTCTATGTTGATAAGTATATAAATGGCTGGCTCTGAGTTGTTTTAATTTACTTTAGATGATGGAACAGCTGGGATGGACCACCAGGTTCTATGTTGATAAGTATATAAATGGCTGGCTCTGAGTTGTTTTAATTTACTTTAGATGATGGAACAGCTGGGATGGACCACCAGGTTCTATGTTGATAAGTATATAAATGGCTGGCTCTGAGTTGTTTTAATTTACTTTAGATGATGGAACAGCTGGGATGGACCACCAGGTTCTATGTTGATAAGTATATAAATGGCTGGCTCTGAGTTGTTTTAATTTACTTTAGATGATGGAACAGCTGGGATGGACCACCAGGTTCTATGTTGATAAGTATATAAATGGCTGGCTCTGAGTTGTTTTAATTTACTTTAGATGATGGAACAGCTGGGATGGACCACCAGGTTCTATGTTGATAAGTATATAAATGGCTGAGTTGTTTTAATTTACTTTAGATGATGGAACAGCTGGGATGGACCACCAGGTTCTATGTTGATAAGTATATAAATGGCTGGCTCTGAGTTGTTTTAATTTACTTTAGATGATGGAACAGCTGGGATGGACCACCAGGTTCTATGTTGATAAGTATATAAATGGCTGGGATGGACTTCTATGAGTTGTTTTAATTTACTTTAGATGATGGAACAGCTGGGATGGACCACCAGGTTCTATGTTGATAAGTATATAAATGGCTGGCTCTGAGTTGTTTTAATTTACTTTAGATGATGGAACAGCTGGGATGGACCACCAGGTTCTATGTTGATAAGTATATAAATGGCTGGCTCTGAGTTGTTTTAATTTACTTTAGATGATGGAACAGCTGGGATGGACCACCAGGTTCTATGTTGATAAGTATATAAATGGCTGAGTTGTTTTAATTTACTTTAGATGATGGAACAGCTGGGATGGACCACCAGGTTCTATGTTGATAAGTATATAAATGGCTGAGTTGTTTTAATTTACTTTAGATGATGGAACAGCTGGGATGGACCACTAGGTTCTATGTTGATAAGTATATAAATGGCTGAGTTGTTTTAATTTACTTTAGATGATGGAACAGCTGGGATGGACCACTAGGTTCTATGTTGATAAGTATATAAATGGCTGAGTTGTTTTAATTTACTTTAGATGATGGAACAGCTGGGATGGACCACTAGGTTCTATGTTGATAAGTATATAAATGGCTGAGTTGTTTTAATTTACTTTAGATGATGGAACAGCTGGGATGGACCACTAGGTTCTATGTTGATAAGTATATAAATGGCTGAGTTGTTTTAATTTACTTTAGATGATGGAACAGCTGGGATGGACCACTAGGTTCTATGTTGATAAGTATATAAATGGCTGAGTTGTTTTAATTTACTTTAGATGATGGAACAGCTGGGATGGACCACTAGGTTCTATGTTGATAAGTATATAAATGGCTGAGTTGTTTTAATTTACTTTAGATGATGGAACAGCTGGGATGGACCACTAGGTTCTATGTTGATAAGTATATAAATGGCTGAGTTGTTTTAATTTACTTTAGATGATGGAACAGCTGGGATGGACCACTAGGTTCTATGTTGATAAGTATATAAATGGCTGAGTTGTTTTAATTTACTTTAGATGATGGAACAGCTGGGATGGACCACTAGGTTCTATGTTGATAAGTATATAAATGGCTGAGTTGTTTTAATTTACTTTAGATGATGGAACAGCTGGGATGGACCACTAGGTTCTATGTTGATAAGTATATAAATGGCTGGCTCTGAGTTGTTTTAATTTACTTTAGATGATGGAACAGCTGGGATGGACCACTAGGTTCTATGTTGATAAGTATATAAATGGCTGGCTCTGAGTTGTTTTAATTTACTTTAGATGATGGAACAGCTGGGATGGACCACTAGGTTCTATGTTGATAAGTATATAAATGGCTGAGTTGTTTTAATTTACTTTAGATGATGGAACAGCTGGGATGGACCACTAGGTTCTATGTTGATAAGTATATAAATGGCTGAGTTGTTTTAATTTACTTTAGATGATGGAACAGCTGGGATGGACCACTAGGTTCTATGTTGATAAGTATATAAATGGCTGAGTTGTTTTAATTTACTTTAGATGATGGAACAGCTGGGATGGACCACTAGGTTCTATGTTGATAAGTATATAAATGGCTGAGTTGTTTTAATTTACTTTAGATGATGGAACAGCTGGGATGGACCACTAGGTTCTATGTTGATAAGTATATAAATGGCTGAGTTGTTTTAATTTACTTTAGATGATGGAACAGCTGGGATGGACCACTAGGTTCTATGTTGATAAGTATATAAATGGCTGGCTCTGAGTTGTTTTAATTTACTTTAGATGATGGAACAGCTGGGATGGACCACTAGGTTCTATGTTGATAAGTATATAAATGGCTGAGTTGTTTTAATTTACTTTAGATGATGGAACAGCTGGGATGGACCACTAGGTTCTATGTTGATAAGTATATAAATGGCTGAGTTGTTTTAATTTACTTTAGATGATGGAACAGCTGGGATGGACCACCAGGTTCTATGTTGATAAGTATATAAATGGCTGAGTTGTTTTAATTTACTTTAGATGATGGAACAGCTGGGATGGACCACTAGGTTCTATGTTGATAAGTATATAAATGGCTGAGTTGTTTTAATTTACTTTAGATGATGGAACAGCTGGGATGGACCACCAGGTTCTATGTTGATAAGTATATAAATGGCTGGCTCTGAGTTGTTTTAATTTACTTTAGATGATGGAACAGCTGGGATGGACCACTAGGTTCTATGTTGATAAGTATATAAATGGCTGAGTTGTTTTAATTTACTTTAGATGATGGAACAGCTGGGATGGACCACCAGGTTCTATGTTGATAAGTATATAAATGGCTGGCTCTGAGTTGTTTTAATTTACTTTAGATGATGGAACAGCTGGGATGGACCACCAGGTTCTATGTTGATAAGTATATAAATGGCTGAGTTGTTTTAATTTACTTTAGATGATGGAACAGCTGGGATGGACCACCAGGTTCTATGTTGATAAGTATATAAATGGCTGGCTCTGAGTTGTTTTAATTTACTTTAGATGATGGAACAGCTGGGATGGACCACTAGGTTCTATGTTGATAAGTATATAAATGGCTGGCTCTGAGTTGTTTTAATTTACTTTAGATGATGGAACAGCTGGGATGGACCACTAGGTTCTATGTTGATAAGTATATAAATGGCTGGCTCTGAGTTGTTTTAATTTACTTTAGATGATGGAACAGCTGGGATGGACCACTAGGTTCTATGTTGATAAGTATATAAATGGCTGAGTTGTTTTAATTTACTTTAGATGATGGAACAGCTGGGATGGACCACTAGGTTCTATGTTGATAAGTATATAAATGGCTGGCTCTGAGTTGTTTTAATTTACTTTAGATGATGGAACAGCTGGGATGGACCACTAGGTTCTATGTTGATAAGTATATAAATGGCTGAGTTGTTTTAATTTACTTTAGATGATGGAACAGCTGGGATGGACCACCAGGTTCTATGTTGATAAGTATATAAATGGCTGAGTTGTTTTAATTTACTTTAGATGATGGAACAGCTGGGATGGACCACCAGGTTCTATGTTGATAAGTATATAAATGGCTGGCTCTGAGTTGTTTTAATTTACTTTAGATGATGGAACAGCTGGGATGGACCACTAGGTTCTATGTTGATAAGTATATAAATGGCTGGCTCTGAGTTGTTTTAATTTACTTTAGATGATGGAACAGCTGGGATGGACCACTAGGTTCTATGTTGATAAGTATATAAATGGCTGGCTCTGAGTTGTTTTAATTTACTTTAGATGATGGAACAGCTGGGATGGACCACTAGGTTCTATGTTGATAAGTATATAAATGGCTGAGTTGTTTTAATTTACTTTAGATGATGGAACAGCTGGGATGGACCACCAGGTTCTATGTTGATAAGTATATAAATGGCTGGCTCTGAGTTGTTTTAATTTACTTTAGATGATGGAACAGCTGGGATGGACCACTAGGTTCTATGTTGATAAGTATATAAATGGCTGGCTCTGAGTTGTTTTAATTTACTTTAGATGATGGAACAGCTGGGATGGACCACCAGGTTCTATGTTGATAAGTATATAAATGGCTGGCTCTGAGTTGTTTTAATTTACTTTAGATGATGGAACAGCTGGGATGGACCACCAGGTTCTATGTTGATAAGTATATAAATGGCTGGCTCTGAGTTGTTTTAATTTACTTTAGATGATGGAACAGCTGGGATGGACCACCAGGTTCTATGTTGATAAGTATATAAATGGCTGGCTCTGAGTTGTTTTAATTTACTTTAGATGATGGAACAGCTGGGATGGACCACCAGGTTCTATGTTGATAAGTATATAAATGGCTGGCTCTGAGTTGTTTTAATTTACTTTAGATGATGGAACAGCTGGGATGGACCACCAGGTTCTATGTTGATAAGTATATAAATGGCTGAGTTGTTTTAATTTACTTTAGATGATGGAACAGCTGGGATGGACCACCAGGTTCTATGTTGATAAGTATATAAATGGCTGGCTCTGAGTTGTTTTAATTTACTTTAGATGATGGAACAGCTGGGATGGACCACCAGGTTCTATGTTGATAAGTATATAAATGGCTGGCTCTGAGTTGTTTTAATTTACTTTAGATGATGGAACAGCTGGGATGGACCACCAGGTTCTATGTTGATAAGTATATAAATGGCTGGCTCTGAGTTGTTTTAATTTACTTTAGATGATGGAACAGCTGGGATGGACCACCAGGTTCTATGTTGATAAGTATATAAATGGCTGGCTCTGAGTTGTTTTAATTTACTTTAGATGATGGAACAGCTGGGATGGACCACCAGGTTCTATGTTGATAAGTATATAAATGGCTGGCTCTGAGTTGTTTTAATTTACTTTAGATGATGGAACAGCTGGGATGGACCACCAGGTTCTATGTTGATAAGTATATAAATGGCTGGCTCTGAGTTGTTTTAATTTACTTTAGATGATGGAACAGCTGGGATGGACCACCAGGTTCTATGTTGATAAGTATATAAATGGCTGGCTCTGAGTTGTTTTAATTTACTTTAGATGATGGAACAGCTGGGATGGACCACCAGGTTCTATGTTGATAAGTATATAAATGGCTGGCTCTGAGTTGTTTTAATTTACTTTAGATGATGGAACAGCTGGGATGGACCACCAGGTTCTATGTTGATAAGTATATAAATGGCTGGCTCTGAGTTGTTTTAATTTACTTTAGATGATGGAACAGCTGGGATGGACCACCAGGTTCTATGTTGATAAGTATATAAATGGCTGGCTCTGAGTTGTTTTAATTTACTTTAGATGATGGAACAGCTGGGATGGACCACCAGGTTCTATGTTGATAAGTATATAAATGGCTGGCTCTGAGTTGTTTTAATTTACTTTAGATGATGGAACAGCTGGGATGGACCACCAGGTTCTATGTTGATAAGTATATAAATGGCTGGCTCTGAGTTGTTTTAATTTACTTTAGATGATGGAACAGCTGGGATGGACCACTAGGTTCTATGTTGATAAGTATATAAATGGCTGGCTCTGAGTTGTTTTAATTTACTTTAGATGATGGAACAGCTGGGATGGACCACCAGGTTCTATGTTGATAAGTATATAAATGGCTGAGTTGTTTTAATTTACTTTAGATGATGGAACAGCTGGGATGGACCACTAGGTTCTATGTAATGAAAACACTATCACTCGCTAAATTATTTTAATTTGCTTTAGATGATGGAACAGCTGGGATGGACCACTAGGTTCTATGTTGATAAGTATATAAATGGCTCTGAGTTGTTTTAATTTACTTTAGATGATGGAACAGCTGGGATGGACCACCAGGTTCTATGTTGATAAGTATATAAATGGCTGAGCTCTGTTTGTTTTAATTTACTTTAGATGATGGAACAGCTGGGATGGACCACTAGGTTCTATGTTGATAAGTATATAAATGGCTCTGAGTTGTTTTTTATTTACTTTAGATGATGGAACAGCTGGGATGGACCACTAGGTTCTATGTTGATAAGTATATAAATGGCTGAGTTGTTTTAATTTACTTTAGTTGTTTTAATTTACTTTAGATGATGGAACAGCTGGGATGGACCACTAGGTTCTATGTTGATAAGTATATAAATGGCTGAGTTGTTTTAATTTACTTTAGATGATGGAACAGCTGGGATGGACCACTAGGTTCTATGTTGATAAGTATATAAATGGCTGGCTCTGAGTTGTTTTAATTTACTTTAGATGATGGAACAGCTGGGATGGACCACTAGGTTCTATGTTGATAAAGTATATAGTGGCGGGTTTTAATGGCTAGAACAGCTGGGATGAGTTGTTTTATGTGAGTTGTACTTTACTGACATGATGGAACAGCTGGGATGGACCACTAGGTTCTATGATTGATAAGTATATAAATGGCTCTGAGTTGTTTTAATTTACTTTAGATGATGGAACAGCTGGGATGGACCACTAGGTTCTATGTTGATAAGTATATAAATGGCTGGCTCTGAGTTGTTTTAATTTACTTTAGATGATGGAACAGCTGGGATGGACCACCAGGTTCTATGTTGATAAGTATATAAATGGCTGGCTCTGAGTTGTTTTAATTTACTTTTAGATGATGGAACAGCTGGGATGGACCACCAGGTTCTATGTTGATAAGTATATATAAATGGCTGGCTCTGAGTTGTTTTAATTTACTTTTAGATGATGGAACAGCTGGGATGGACCACCAGGTTCTATGTTGATAAGTATATAAATGGCTGAGTCTGAGTTGTTTTAATTTACTTTAGATGATGGAACAGCTGGGATGGACCACTAGGTTCTATGTTGATAAGTATATAAATGGCTGGCTCTGAGTTGTTTTAATTTACTCTTTAGATGATGGAACAGCTGGGATGGACCACCAGGTTCTATGTTGATAAGTATATAAATGGCTGGGTTGTTTTAATTTACTTTAGATGATGGAACAGCTGGGATGGACCACCAGGTTCTATGTTGATAAGTATATAAATGGCTGGCTCTGAGTTGTTTTAATTTACTTTAGATGATGGAACAGCTGGGATGGACCACTAGGTTCTATGTTGATAAGTATATAAATGGCTGGCTCTGAGTTGTTTTAATTTACTTTTAGATGATGGAACAGCTGGGATGGACCACTCAGGTTCTATGTTGATAAGTATATAAATGGCTGGCTCTGAGTTGTTTTAATTTACTTTAGATGATGGAACAGCTGGGATGGACCACTAGGTTCTATGTTGATATATAAATGGCTGGCTCTGAGTTGTTTTAATTTACTTTAGATGATGGAACAGCTGGGATGGACCACTAGGTTCTATGCGTTGATAAGTATATAAATGGCTGGCTCTGAGTTGTTTTAATTTACTTTAGATGATGGAACAGCTGGGATGGACCACCAGGTTCTATGTTGATAAGTATATAAATGGCTGGCTCTGAGTTGTTTTAATTTACTTTAGATGATGGAACAGCTGGGATGGACCACTAGGTTCTATGTTGATAAGTATATAAATGGCTGGCTCTGAGTTGTTTTAATTTACTTTAGATGATGGAACAGCTGGGATGGACCACCAGGTTCTATGTTGATAAGTATATAAATGGCTGGCTCTGAGTTGTTTTAATTTACTTTAGATGATGGAACAGCTGGGATGGACCACCAGGTTCTATGTTGATAAGTATATAAATATGGCTGAGTTGTTTTAATTTACTTTAGATGATGGAACAGCTGGGATGGGACTACTTCTAGGT
>NC_134833.1:10915433-10985918 GCF_004210375.1 Tachypleus tridentatus
TAGTTCCGACTGAGTTGCTGCTAGTTTTGAGTTTTCCATATTGCTCAACGTGAAAAAACCACTTAGTGATGGGAAGTATATTAAGAGAATGGTAATTAGAATGTGCTCATTTCATTTTTGAAGGTTTTCCAGAAAAAAAAGAAAACATCAGTGCATTAAGGAATTGTCAGTGAGTAGGAACACAGTAAAATATAGAATATTACAGGTGAAAACAAAACAGCTAACAGAAGATAGTGGTTCAAGTAAATTACTTTCTATTTGTCTTGACGAGAGTACTGATGTTACATCATCATCTAGGTTAGCCATTGGTGCTCGATTTTGTTGGGGTGATGAAATTTGTAAAGAACTGGTTAACTTGGTAACGTTACCTGAACATACCACAGGTATTGAAGTATGTAAGGCAGTAGTAAACGAATTATCCAATCGATGGGTTTACCTTTCAAAAAATAGTTTCCATGACAACTGATGGTGCACCCAGCATGATTGGTAAAGAAGCACGTTTAGTAAATGGGTTTGCAAAATATGTTGGACATCCACTGGTAGGCGTTCATTGTATTATACACGAGGAGGCTTTGTGTGGAGCTTGGAAACTGTAACCAAGGTAATTAATTTTATTTATGCGCATGCTTGAAAAACAAAACAAAACACGACAGTATCAGAATTTGCTGAGAGAGGCGAACTCAGTGTACACAGGACGACTTATGCACGACATTGTTCGTTGGTTAAGAAGAGGTTCTTTCCTTAAAGTCTTTGTTGAGTGTTTGGATGAAATTTGTGTTTTTGACAAATGGTAGATTTCGTGTCAAGAATTATCTGATATTGTGTGGGTTGATGTTTTTCTTACAAATTTCTCCTCACACTTAAATGACTTGAACACCTGAAACTTTTGACTGTCTGAACAATATCACATTGGCAGTATTAACAGTATTTTCATCAACATATTTATGCGAGTTATTAATTTCAGCGATGAAAGTGTAATTATAGAAATAGACTTCCTGATGAAACTAGTGCGATATGCATACCTCTCAAAACAACCTAATACAAGCCTGATATAAAATATCTGTCATCGTTCGTGCAACAGCAAAAGTCTCACTAAAAGTAAAATCTGTTTATTTTCCTTGGTGTTTTTATGTTACATAATATGAAACAGAACTTATTATTTCATAACAATAAAACAATGAACAAACGTAAATAAGCAAGATGACTCCTTTTTCCTTAACAAAGTCCAATATTATTATTACTAATTCATCAATTTTATTCTTTGTGAAGTATTATAGTCATTAATAACTTGTAATTCCTGGAGCTGTTCCATTTAAAATAAATCAGAATAATAAATGATGATCTGCTGCTAAAATTACCATGGGCACGTGAGATAATTTTCCAGAAAATTATCTTCAATTTGGACAAACACTCTCAATAAGGTTCGCCATCTCTGCTCTAGAGAGAAAGCAGCTGAACAATGGTAGCCGCTGTAACTTTTGTCTTGTCATGTAATCAGATCTGAACATCACTCTTAAAATTCGAAACACTATTTTTTTTAAACAGCAAGGGATTAGAAACCGGTAAGGCTTGGATTCACAGTCTGGGCACGCTGTAACTACGCCACATCGAGTCCAACTCGAAAAGCATACAGCATAGGAAATGGTCTCTCGATTTCCTTGGAGGCTTTGTTGTTAACTACCAAAACTTTCAGTAAAATTATTACTTTAAGGCATAGTGATTTTATACCCATAACTTCTCGGAAGCAAACCATCCTTTAGCAACAAATCTCTGCTGAGAGGGTTCCTTAAGCTGTATTTTGACTTTCTAACTTGTACTTCAAAGGGGAAAAAAAATAGAAATTCACTAGGACTATAAACGAACCCGGAAAACATAATGTAGATTTCTCACAACCCGTTAATTGTTTGTTTAACGAGGGAAATCATATGAATAATACTCATAGGATATTGATTTTAAAAACTGAAACTAACATTTTTCTAATTGTGAAATGACAAATTCGAGAGAAGGCATGTAGTCATCACCATCAACCGTCAACTCTTGGGCTAGTCTTTACTGACGAAAAGTGGAATCGACATTCACCTTACACCGCTTACACGGCCGAAAGGATGGACATATTTGGCGACACGTTTCGATCCCGCCACTCGTAGATAGTGAGTCGAGCACTCCAGCCACCGAGCTACCACTAGCCAAACAATTGAGTGACCTGTCCATATAACCACAATACAGCCAAGTACAGAAAAACTGGAACCAGTCTTAAAACTCTCCTCTCCAGATAACAAGATGACACAGTCACAATATCTTTGTTATCTGCACGAAAGATTCCTGGACTAAGAACACGTTTCTGGACCAGTATGTACGTTTCCAGCGGCCAGTCTATAAATTTATAGTGTCATTTGTCAATCGGTAAACCGACAAAGAGAAGAGTATCCTTCGGGTTTACTAGACAGGGCGCTAGCATCAACTAATCTCGCGCAGCTGTTGAAGACGAGATGTAACACGCGAGAGGTCATAAGTTGATGTTATAAGAAGACATAGGAGCCAACAGGTGAACAAAATGAACAGTATCTTACACGGTGAAGAAACGTGAGCTTCATATTCTAAAACGTGACAGACATGAGCACACGTTGGGTAATTAGCTGAGACCACATAAAAGAAAAAACAAAACTGAAAACAATGACGAAGACATTCCTTCCAGAACTGTCCGACAATTCATGTTTAATCCACTTATGGAATCTCAGTGCAGCTCCCGAATGGATGTCTTCTGTCTCTGCTTAGTAGTTCTGGATTAGGAACAGTCAATACTACAGAGTATGGAGTGGGTGTCTCTTTACCAAAACAAAAACATGTAAACCATTTCAGCTTACATTTACAAAAATATCACACACATTACAAAACTAAGTTACTAACCTATATATATATATATGTGTGTGTGTGTGACATTAAGCAGCATTACAACTGTTTGTATGTACATAAACACAAAAGTACATACTCGGCTGTGCTCTGTTCAACACGAGTATTAAAACCTAGTTTTTAGCACTGTCAAACTTACAGCTATTCCATTACTGTGAGACAAACAGTAATAATAACAACAGAATTTAATTCTGTTTGTTGGCACTCCACTATACAAACTTATGACGGTTACAAGTACTTGTCTGCGAAGGCTTCGTTGGAACCAAAATGACACGTTAGAAACAAGTTATCAATTTCAAAGACAACGCAGTGCATAAGAAGTAATGGTTATACCGAGTATGGACGAGTGACAGTAGAAATTAACATTTTCCATAAGGGTGTCTTGAAAAATGTACGAGTTATGAATATGTTGATATCTTGTTAACATCGATGATATTATCATATCATAACTAGACGTTACTGTGGTAGTTATGTAACTGTAACAATATTATCATATAATAACAAGACGTTACTGTGGTAGTTATGTAACTGTAACAACATTATCATATGATAACTAGACGTTACTGTGGTAGTTATGTAACTGTAACAACATTATCATATGATTAAATGTAGTTACCATTCAGCTAGACGTTACTGTGGTAATTATGTTAGTGTAACATCATCATATCATAAAATGTAGTTACCATTCAACTAGACGTTACTGTAATAGTTATGTTAGTGTAACATCATTATCATATGATTAAATGTAGTTACCATTCAGTTTGACGTTACTGTAACATCATTTATCATATGATTAAATGTAGTTTCCATTCAGCTAGACGTCACTATGATAATTATGTTAGTGTAACCATCATCATATGATAAAATGAAGTTACTGTGGTACTAGATGTTAATGTAACATCATTATCATATGATTAAATGTAGTTACCATTCAGCTAGACATTACTGTGGTAATTATGTAATTGTAACATCATCATATCATAAAATGTAGTTACCATTCAACTAGACGTTACTGTAACATCATTATCATATGATAAAATGTAGTTACCATTCAACTTGAAGTTACTGTGGTACTTATGTTAATGTAACATCATTATCATATGATTAAATGTAGTTACCATTCAACTAGACGTTACTGTGGTAGCTATTTCACGATAATATGTTCTATCATGTTTTTTTTCTATGAATTACACCAAGTGTGATTTATTAGATACAGATCTTACAATTTTTTTTTGTCTTTATGTACAGAATAAAACATAGAACAGACTTTTTTATATTTTATTTCTAAGTCCACGCAATTTCATTACAACAATCGACTTACTATAAAACTATATATTTTCAGCTTTAGTAATTTCCTCAACTTATATACACTTTCAAGCTCTCAGGATATATTGCAGTTCTCTTATTTATATCTCACCTTTCACAACCTGGTTCTTAAAACTAAAAGACACAAAGAATGTGTTTCTAAATTTATATAGGGAGTCGTGAAATAACATTAAAATACACGTACGTGAGTATACATAGTCAGGACAAACCCACTGATATACGTATATATCGATTCCAATAAGAAAAAAAAAAAAAACAAGTCAAATACGTGTACACAAAGTTAAGGAAACGAATCATTAAAATAGCTATACACATGAAAACAAAGTACGTATACATAAATTCAGAAGTAAAATATGGTATAGTTTGAAACGTGAATACATTCGTTATCCTCCAATCCACACAAGTTATCTACATATTGCAGTAAATATGTGTTTTTCGCAAGAAAAACTGTTTTTTAATATTCAAATATTTTATCGTTTCATTATGTATGGAAACAAGTGTACTAATACAAAAGTCAAAAAATTCGTCCCGATCTTTAATTAAAAAAGGAATCACGCACAGATAATTAAAATACGTAATATTTATGTTTCGTGTAATAGAAATGCAGTTAACGGTCAACGTTTCGTATATCCTCGAAGATTAGAAAAGTCTTATTTGCCCAAAATATCTTCCATATGCTGTATGAAATTAGACTAAAAAACACAAAGTCGCTAGAGCGTGAAAATAATAAAAGCACCGCACACGAATTCTAAACCCTAAGGACACGCGGTACGAGATTATTTCAGATGGATTGATGTTCTGCATTCCTAATAGTTTAAAGTTTTTAATTAAAACGACTGTTTAAACAGTGCCAGACAGATAACAAAATGAACACTCTGTAATACCAATAAAACATATTACCACAGCGACAGTTTCAGCTGGCAGTCAAGTATACATCATTTTCTAAGCCTAATTGAGTAAATTAAATCACGACAATACAAAACGCTTAAAGATTCTTTTACCACACACGTTGTCATAGCGACAGTTATTTTTGGAAGTGACCTAGACTTTTGTGACGTCACTTCCCGAGTAACCTGAGAGCAATATAACTGTCTCGTAAAAATGACTGAATATGAAAAAAAAAATTGTTGCGTTTGAATCAACTCTCGAATTGTTATTAACACTACTCGAGATTTAATTGTATTTCACTGAAACCAATCTTCTTAAAAATAAATAACTTTCGAACTTCTGAGAAGGTAAACTCAATACATTTTAGTATTAATAACAATAAAAAATGTAAAAGAAAAACATACATATATATATATATATATATATTTCATAAATCATTGTGGAATAAAGACGTTAAAAAAGAAACTTTGACTTAAAGTCCTTGAAGTAACAGTGGGATATCAAAATAGTATAATATGAACTAATAAGTGTGACAAAACATACATTCACCGTAACTCTGTTATTTCTCACATTTCCTTCAAATCAAAATCGATTTCTAATTAAATTATTTTACTTCATAAACGCTCCCTAATAAGGAGGTCGCGTTAAAAGGCGTTATATCCTTCAACCAAGCAGAATCAACGTTTTCCCAAAACAAACGAACTTTTCTCTATATATGTTTCTAACAGAATAGCACGTAGTATGAAGATAACATTTTAAAATACATCAAACAAACTTAAAAATCCGCCAACTGTTGCTTTTTTAACATAAAGTTCAAGCAGATATAAAGTTGAAAAAAAGTTTTGTATGGAAGAAATACATAAACATTGGAAACTGTACCTGGACTTAGTAGAATTTGTAACACTACATATAATTAAGGTAAGTAATCAACATTTTTATCATGTAGGACACAACTACACACAATTAGAAGTTTATAATCTTAGTATAGTTTTCCTAGGAAGTTCTGTATTTGCTCTTTCAATTTTTATTTAAAACTATGTCATAAACAAAGGTTACCGAAAGTTACGATAAACTGAGCATACATCAAAAAGAAACGTGAGGTTTTCAAGTTTATAATAAACTTAAGTTTATCTATCACTATTTTACCAAGTCTCAATAACGTGTATATTCTTGAGGTAGTTCAGAAAGTGATTGTTTTATTCTATAGTAATACAGAATTTATCCTTTTTAAAACACTCAGGTCAATAGGTACTCCTATTACAATAAACACAACAAATGTTCAGGTTTGTAAATTGCATTATTTAACTGCGATTCTACTTTAGGTATAAATGTGATCTTCTCAGTTGAATCATACAATCATTAAGAATTGAGGCTTTTTGTAGCCTTTGTTTCAGAGTAATTTTTTGCATATTTTCTCTAAAAACTGACCTACAATATTTGTAACAAAGATTACAACTAGAGTATTACTGCACGGAAATAACACTAAACAGAAGCTGCCAGAAGTATGCTTCTTTTGAAATTAAACATTCTGATGAGATTCAAAACTCCAGAAAATCTACTGGTCCATTTTCTCCTGACATTTTCAAAGTTAAAACATGATAGTACATTCATTTCAGATCATAACTCTTGAAGTTTAATTCACAGAAATAAATACAAGCTACACATATAAATGTTTAAATTATATACTATAAAGTGAAGGTCATTACTAGAACACAGACTATTAAAGTTTATTGTGGGATGCTGAAAAACCATAAAATAAGGTAATATTACACTCATGCTTGCTTTCTGTAATACGTAAAGTATAATTATTGTCAAGTTAGCTCTTTATATGTGCTTAACTTATGGACTTCATGAGTCTCAGTGATTTATTTTATACCTAACAGAGTATAATTATTGTCAAGTTAGCTCTTTATATGTGCTTAACTTATGGACTTCATGTGTCTCAGTGATTTATTTTACACTTAACAGAGTATAATTATTGTCAAGTTAGCTCTTTATATGTGCTTAACTAATGTACTTCATGTGTCTCAGTGATTTATTTTATACCTAACAGAGTATAATTATTGCCAAATTAGCTCCTCAAGTGTGTTTAATTTATGGACTTCATATGTGATGATGGTTTTACTGTCAAGTAAATATTTCTTGTTTCTTTGTAATGCTGTTAAATACCACCAAGAGCAACTGTCAACTGAAACTTAATATATTCCACAGTTAAATAAATCTTTACATGAAATTTAGTTGTTCAACATATAGCTTATAAACCTTTATTAATCTGAATGTCACTGACCACGTCTTCTGTTCTGTATTATTCATCCAGTAATAAGATTGAATGAGATAACTATTGATTCATGTTAAACATTTTCTACAATGTCTCAGCTGATATACTAAGCACAGATTTAATTAACAAAATCAATCCCATAAGTATGTCAACAGTATTAAATATCCTACCCATGAAGTGAAGTAATAATATTAAGTACTGTTTAACACAATACCACCAAATAATTTCTGAATAAAATGAAAATGCAAAGAAAAGCTTCAGAAGTCAAAGTACAGATATGGATTTCTTCGTCTTTCATGTAAGAACATACAATATTTTTAAATAAAAACAAACTATCAAATGAAACCTTATAAATATTCAGGTATTACAAATCCACGTTTCAAAATTAAACTAAATTTCACAAAACTTTTACAGTCTTGTTTCATTAGTCACACAGTGCTCGTTTGCTGTGTCTCTTGTTTACCAGAATACCAGTGAGGTCTCACAAGTTTTTACTTTATTTACTCGTATGTTTTTTTAAATACAAACAAGAAGAAGGTACTTCTAAATTCCAATGTATTCTTTTCCTGTTATTATTAAAGATTTACATAAATAAACAAAACACAATGTGGATAAAACTGATGTATCATCAATGTAATGTTCTAGTTTTTTATCTTTACATTACAATATTACAGGTGACTCAACCTGTCAGTCAGTTGGTGTCTTAAGTGTGGGACAACACAGCAAACTGGTTTTATAACTAAAACAAACACTCAGTCCAGGAAGAGTTGAAGTAGGAAACGTTTTGTTACTCGATAACACTGACTGACAGACTTTCCAAATTACAGTCATCATTCAAATTACCACTTCATGCAAGACCAAGAATCAATTAAGTTTGTTTTCTTATAGCAAAGCCACATTGGGCTATCTGCTAAGCCCACGAGGGAATCGAACCCTGATTTTAGCGTTGTAAATCCGTAGACATACCGCTGTACTAGCAGGGGGGCTAGGAATCAATTAAAATGACCAATAGAATTACAAAATTCCTAGTTCACTCTATTAAAACTTCCGAAGTTTACCAACAGTCTGTAACGTGATGTCTTGGTATCAATGTCAACAGCTATGCTACATAAATAAAAGTATCAAATCATCTACAGAACAAAATACACATGACAAATTAATTAGCATTCTAAAGATGTAGTGGTTTTGAGTAGTAAAATCAAAAGCTATGTAACTTTATACATCTTGCCAATTACTGATTGCCCAGTGTTTTATATTACGTTATTGTTTGTTTGTTTTGAATTTCATGCAGAGCCACTCAAGGGCTATCTGCACTAGCCGTCCCTAATTTAGCAGTGTAAGATTAGAGGTAAGGCAGCTAGTCATCACTACCCACAGCCAACTCTTTTACCAACGAATAGTGGGATTGGTCGTAACATTATATTGCCTCCATGGCTGAAATGGGCAAGCATGTTTGGTGTGACAGGGATTCAAACCTGCAACCCTCAGATTACAAAATTGTTATTAAAAACTTTAAAAAGTTTTCAAATAATTTTAAGGTCTTCCTGTTCTCAGTTATTAAATATTACGGGAACATAAAAACTGTCAAAGGCTACAAAATACTTTACATACAAGTAAAAGTATTTTTAACTTTAAAACTTTTATTTTAATAGCAACCGATCCCCCATTTGTCTGTGACTACAAAAGTTTCTAGTATCAAACAAACATAACTGTTTTTGTTTGTGGTATGCATTGTTCTGTTCAAACAACAAAGTTGCATTACATGCATAAATGACACATAATATCTAAAACAATTGCCTAATATCTTTAAGCTTCAAATACTCCTTATCATGTGATGCATGTTTTTAAAGATCTTTGTAAAATTATTTATTTTTGAAAATCCAAAGCCTAACAATGCTATAAGAGATAGATATCAGGAGTTCAGAATCTGTAGGACCTGACTACGTGCATCAACCAATTTTAAGTATTGTTAGAAGTGAACTGTAAAAGCGACATGTGAATAGATTTTTCAGTCAAAAAGGACTTACGACAAAAAGATATCAACTATAACAAAAACACTATAATTAAACAATAGTGCTCCACATTGTTTTAATTTTCCTTTACATCCACCCAGTTTGAATCTTTATTTAAATTAGGTGAATACACGTGCATGGTTAACATGATAGAAATGAAACATTCTTCAGTCAAAAATAACTTAGATTAATTTTTTACTTATTTATTATAATGTATACATAGTAGAAAGTAGCATGCTTTCAATGCTGTTGATATACAAATATTTGGTATTTTTTAGCCATGACATAGCAGCTCATAGAATGGCTCTGAGTTTGTTTGTTTTAGCATAATTCTTTAGCTCATAGCTCCATCACAATTACAAATGTGAGATATAATTACTGTTTTAGACAGTGGAGGTTTTAGAGGGTAGGCTGGTAGAGACCCTCCTAATGATTAATAAAATTAAATAGGGTATACATGGTCCTCATGGTTGGTATTCCTGGAGCACAAAAATACAGATAACAGGGGGGTTGGGGTTTCATAGATTAATTTACTCTCATATTGCCTGAAAGGATTTCAACTATCACAGGCACTGAGGAAGGATTCTCTTTTGTTTTTTACTACTCAGTATGATTAAGAATTACCTCCCGTTATCACAACTCATTTCTGTAAAGCTTATAATAATAACATAAGCTGCTACACTTAAAGAAACATTTGTCCATGAGTGATTCAAACCACTGTAGAGATACTGACCCATCAGTAATAACCTACATGAAAATAATCAAACAATAACTTTATCTTCTCTATTCAACTAAAGTTTTCTATTTTAAGGTTGGATGAAAATAATATTAATGCAACAGAAACAGACTTATGGTTTAGGACAACACAAATACACAACTCCTCTTAGCTAATAAACTTCTTCATAAATATCATTTTACTAATGACTTTTAGTTTGATGAACATTCTTGCCAGAATGATGAGAAACTTGAAATACCTGGTTCAAGATCTTTAAGAACATGTAATACAAATTCCATAAGAACCATCATCATAGCATGCTTATTAAGCCATTCCAAATCGGACAATTCAGACAAAAAGTCATCACATGAATAATTACAAAATTTTAAGGAAAACACATTTGTAATGTTATTACACATTCACACACTTGTAACCTTAGAAAGCAGCACAAACCTTTATAAAATGAAACAAATTAACTCAAGACATTAAACAAAAACTACTAGTGACAAAATAATCATTCTGCACTTATAAAAGTAGGAGCTTAAAACCAGTTTATATCAACAACACTCTCCCAGTACACCACAAGGTTTGAACAACACTCTCCCAGTACACCACAAGGTTTGAACAACACTCTCCCAGTACACCACAAGGTATGAACAACATTCTCCCAGTACACCATAATGTTTGAACACACACTCCTAGTACACCACAAGGTATGAACAACATTCTCCCAGTACACCATAATGTTTGAACAACACTCTCCCAGTACACCACAAGGTTTGAACAACACTCTCCCAGTACACCACAAGGTTTGAACAACATTCTCCCAGTACACCACAAGGTATGAACAACACTCTCCCAGTACACCACAAGGTTTGAACAACATTCTCCCAGTACACCACAAGGTATGAACAACACTCTCCCAGTACACCACAAGGTATGAACAACACTCTCCCAGTACACCACAAGGTTTGAACAACACTCTCCCAGTACACCACAAGGTTTGAACAACACTCTCCCAGTACACCACAAGGTTTGAACAACATTCTCCCAGTACACCAAAAGGTTTGAACAACACTCTCCTAGTACACCACAAGGTTTGAACAACACTCTCCCAGTACACCACAAGGTTTGAACAACACTCTCCCAGTACACCACAAGGTTTGAACAACACTCTCCCACTACACCACAAGGTTTGAACAACACTCTCCCAGTACACCAAAAGGTTTGAACAACACTCTCCCAGTACACCACAAGGTATGAACAACACTCTCCCAGTACACCACAAGGTTTGAACAACACTCTCCCAGTACACCACAAGGTATGAACAACACTCTCCCAGTACACCACAAGGTTTGAACAACACTCTCCCAGTACACCACAAGGTTTGAACAACACTCTCCCAGTACACCACAAGGTTTGAACAAAACTCTCCCAGTACACCACAAGGTTTGAACAACACTCTCCCAGTACACCACAAGGTTTGAACAACATTCTCCCAGTACACCACAAGGTTTGAACAACACTCTCCCAGTACACCACAAGGTTTGAACAACATTCTCCCAGTACACCACAAGGTTTGAACAACACTCTCCCAGTACACCACAAGGTTTGAACAACACTCTCCCACTACACCACAAGGTATGAATAACACTCTCCCAGTACACCACAAGGTTTGAACAACACTCTCCCAGTACACCACAAGGTTTGAACAACACTCTCCCAGTACACCAGAAAGGTTTGTATACATACAGGTCTCCCAGTACACCACAAGGTATGAACAACATTCTCCCAGTACACCACAAGGTTTGAACAACACTCTCCCAGTACACCACAAGGTATGAACAACACTCTCCCAGTACACCACAAGGTTTGAACAACACTCTCCCAGTACACCACAAGGTTTGAACAACACTCTCCCAGTACACCACAAGGTTTGAACAACATTCTCCCAGTACACCACAAGGTTTGAACAACACTCTCCTAGTACACCACAAGGTTTGAACAACACTCTCCCAGTACACCACAAGGTTTGAACAACACTCTCCCAGTACACCACAAGGTTTGAACAACACTCTCCCACTACACCACAAGGTTTGAACAACAAAAGGTTTCTCCCAGTACACCAAATGAACAACACTCTCCCAGTACACCACAAGGTTTGAACAACATTCTCCCAGTACACCACAAGGTATGAACAACACTCTCCCAGTACACCACAAGGTATGAACAACACTCTCCCAGTACACCACAAGGTTTGAACAACACTCTCCCAGTACACCACAAGGTTTGAACAACACTCTCCCAGTACACCACAAGGTATGAACAACATTCTCCCAGTACACCATAAGGTTTGAACACACACTCTCCTAGTACACCACAAGGTATGAACAACATTCTCCCAGTACACCATAATGTTTGAACAACACTCTCCCAGTACACCACAAGGTTTGAACAACACTCTCCCAGTACACCACAAGGTATGAACAACACTCTCCCAGTACACCACAAGGTTTGAACAACACTCTCCCAGTACACCACAAGGTTTGAACAACATTCTCCCAGTACACCACAAGGTATGAACAACACTCTCCCAGTACACCACAAGGTTTGAACAACACTCTCCCAGTACACCACAAGGTATGAACAACACTCTCCCAGTACACCACAAGGTTTGAACAACACTCTCCCAGTACACCACAAGGTTTGAACAACACTCTCCCAGTACACCACAAGGTATGAACAACACTCTCCCAGTACACCACAAGGTTTGAACAACACTCTCCCAGTACACCACAAGGTTTGAACAACACTCTCCCAGTACACCACAAGGTTTGAACAACATTCTCCCAGTACACCAAAAGGTTTGAACAACACTCTCCCAGTACACCACAAGGTTTGAACAACACTCTCCCAGTACACCACAAGGTTTGAACAACACTCTCCCACTACACCACAAGGTTTGAACAACACTCTCCCAGTACACCAAAATGTTTGAACAACACTCTCCCAGTACACCACAAGGTTTGAACAACACTCTCCCAGTACACCACAAGGTTTGAACAAAACTCTCCCAGTACACCACAAGGTTTGAACAACACTCTCCCAGTACACCACAAGGTTTGAACAACATTCTCCCAGTACACCACAAGGTTTGAACAACACTCTCCCAGTACACCACAAGGTTTGAACAACACTCTCCCAGTACACCACAAGGTATGAACAACACTCTCCCAGTACACCACAAGGTTTGAACAACACTCTCCCAGTACACCACAAGGTATGAACAACACTCTCCTAGTACACCACAAGGTTTGAACAACACTCTCCCAGTACACCACAAGGTATGAACAACACTCTCCCAGTACACCACAAGGTTTGAACAACACTCTCCCAGTACACCACAAGGTATGAACAACACTCTCCTAGTACACCACAAGGTATGAACAACACTCTCCCAGTACACCATAATGTTTGAACAACACTCTCCCAGTACACCACAAGGTTTGAACAACACTCTCCCAGTACACCACAAGGTTTGAACAACACTCTCCCAGTACACCATAATGTTTGAACAACACTCTCCCAGTACACCATAATGTTTGAACAAACTCTCCCAGTACACCATAATGTTTGAACAACACTCTCCCAGTACACCATAATGTTTGAACAACACTCTCCCAGTACACCATAATGTTTGAACAACACTCTCCCAGTACACCATAATGTTTGAACAACACTCTCCCAGTACACCATAATGTTTGAACAACACTCTCCCAGTACACCATAATGTTTGAACAACACTCTCCCAGTACACCATAATGTTTGAACAACACTCTCCCAGTACACCACAAGGTTTGAACAACACTCTCCCAGTGCACCATAATGTTTGAACAACACTCTCCCAGTACACCACAAGGTTTGAACAACACTCTCCCAGTGCACCACAAGGTTTGAACAACACTCTCCCAGTACACCACAAGGTGTAAAACAACACTCTCCCAGTGCACCACAAGGTTTGAACAACACTCTCCCAGTACACCACAAGGTTTGAACAACATTCTCCCAGTACACCATAATGTTTGAACTCACACTCCTAGTACACCACAAGGTATGAACAACACTCTCCCAGTACACCACAAGATTTGAACAACACTCTCCCAGTACACCACAAGGTTTGAACAACACTCTCCCAGTACACCACAAGGTTTGAACAACACTCTCCCAGTACACCACAAGGTTTGAACAACACTCTCCCAGTACACCAAAAGGTTTGAACAACACTCTCCCAGTACACCACAAGGTTTGAATAACACTCTCCCAGTACACCACAAGGTGTAAAACAACACTCTCCCAGTACACCACATGGTTTGAACAACACTATTCTAGTATTTGAAACAGTTTGAGCAACACTTTTTGCCAGAGAGAGTGTCAATAACATTCTCCATGTTCATCAAGGAGTTTGGACAAGTCTCCCAATTGACCGGAATAACACTCTTCTATAATACCAGACAATATACAACAGTGTCCTTATACATAAGGGGCTTTTAACAAGTCTCTCAATAAACCAAAAACTTTGAAGAATATCTTCCTAGTATACCAAAGAGTTTGAGACACACTTCTCTCAAACATCAAGATTCATCCCACGTTTTACTTCCATTGTTCTACTAAGTACCATAATTGTATACAAAAATAAATGCACTTATTAAACTTTGCCAGTCATGTTCTCCTCATAATAACTAAACAAATGGGTTTTTAGTTAAAACATTCACATGTATTTTAATTCTGAAAGGACAATACTATCCAACACAGAACTATACATTAAAGTGTTATTGCTCTACTGAAATATTCCCAATGTCTATAATCTATAGAACACTTGAATTTCATTATTTTACAGTTTTATTTTGTTACAAGTTTCAAAGCTACAAAATAAAACTTACTTTTATATATATATATATATATTACAATGTAAATAATTCTAATGATGTATCTAAAATTTATCATTTGTTAAAGGAAATGGTGACAATTTCACTTTGATAAACTTGAATAACTACACTACCAAAGCTCCAAAGTTCATTTCTTTAATATTTACAAGATAAATTCCAGTCTGAGAAAGGTACTTTTATACTACTTATCAGATCACACAAAATATAAGTTTACAAAACAGAAACATCAAGACAAAGTACTTAAAAAAAATTACTAAAAGATGTTGTAAGTCACTTTGTTCCTGTTCTCTATGAAACATTTCTACAGGTAGAGAGAACAATTATCTCTGAAAGTCTTGCTGGAATTATTATTGTTTTATATATATATATATATAATGGTATAAGAAAAGTAATAGTGTTAAATTGTGCATATAAATAATTTTTTTAAGAACACTGTTCACTATCATTCTGTAGTGTTAATAACTGAAACTACTGCATCACTGAGACTAGTATATTAGAGAATGTTTAATATTGTCATGTCTCACATTTAGAGAAACACACTGCCCTTACATGTTTGAGAAAACAACTGACTGTTTTTTTTTTCCCCAATATGTAACATTAACACCATCAATGTTTTTTTCAGTTCAAGTTTTTATGCACCTGAAAGTTACAGATGACCTAGAACAATGGACTCTTACATTCTTATTTCTTGTAAAATGCAACACTACAAAAGTGAAATAAACAGTAACACTTCTTGGAATGTGGAGGATTTTCAATGTTGGTCAAGAAAAAGTGTAACAGAGAATGGTACAACTAGTTAACAGTAAGGACAAGATAAATGAATTTGTTCAGTGACTAGATAAAATGTAAATAGTTGATGATGGGTATATACAAGACCATTGAAACCACCACCTCTGCTGACCACCTCTGATGACCTCTAATATCTTCTACAAGAGAAACAATGTGATAAACATTTTCCTCTCTCTCTCTGGACAAACAACAGCTACGTATTGAGCAAAGTTCATAGAGGATTATTAAGTGGAAGAAATAAGTCAAAACCTTCACTACTTATTTTCACCCTGCTTAATTATTATTCTTCCACAATTGAACACATACACAAAGTTTTGCCATCAGCAACTTTGTCATGTTGGCAACATCCTGGCCAAGTAATGAATGATGTTAGTGTCCACCAGGTATAGCAAGCTACCCAAATAAAAATACCTGCAGTTTAGTTCTGTTACTATCAAAACATTGACACACTAAGAGTTAAAACTAAAATTAAGAGAAGGCATGAGCACGCCACTACAGCAACATTAACGATACAGAATAACAACAACAACAAAGCACCTTTCAGCAAGCGTTGTGAGAATGGCAGGAAAGTTGTGAGCACACAACAAGATGTTACAAAACTGGTTATCAACACCCTCTCTCCAACTGTATCACACTGCTGTTACCCGAAACACCGTTTGGCCAGGAGATGCACTCATATCACTCTTCTCGGGTAAATCATGTTTACCTACTTCTTCGTTTGGAGCTTTGTCACCTGAATGTCTGTCCTCTAATAAGTCTTTCTTAGGTGGCGTTAGTGGGATCATACTGGAGAACTTCTTTTCACCCCGCTGGAAGGGCCCCTTATGTCGAAGGCTTATAGTATCAAATGAGGATTCTAAAATACAAACCATCCATTAAAAAACACTTTTTTCAATTGGAAAGAGCTGGATGCTTTAGCTTGAATTTAACTGATCAACCCCATGCAACCCTCATTTACTCATTGATAGCTGCTATCGAAATCCCATAACCCTTATTAACCCACTGATAACTACTATACAACCCTCAATTTACCCATTAATAATCACTACCCAAGTCCCATGCAATTCTCATTAACCAACTGGTAGTCACTACCTAAATCCTGTACAACCCTCATTTGTCCTTTGATGGTTACTATACAAACCCCATATAACCCTCATTAACCCACTTGCAGCCACTATCCAAACCCCACACAACCCTCAATAACTGAATGGTAGTCACTCTCAAAATCCCATGCAACCCTCATTTATCCATTGATAGTTACTATTAAAATCCTGTACAACCCTCATTAACCTACTGATAACTGCTATACAAACCCCACACAACCCTCATTTACCCATTGCTAGTCACTATCCTAACCTCATACAACCCCCATTTATCTGCCATTGGATAGTTAATAAAACAGTCTCAGATAAGGTTTCTCAGAATACAAAGCAAGATCTTTAACATTAATTAAATACATAAGACTTTTCTTAATCCTACTGTAACACCAGACACTAGGCTACTAAAGTACAGGAGGTTAATCCGATGAAAGCAGTTACAGATCCTAACACACATTACATTGTTTGTGATGACACAGAATAAATCCCAAGAGGCATTTAGAGCTTCAAGACTAGTTTACGTTAACCCTACATACTAATAAAACATTGACATTTCATATATTATCAACTTAATGCTAGAGCCTTCCTCTGACAGTTACCTGTCTATAATATTCATCAAAACACGCTAAGCCTCCTTGTGTTATTGGCCCTTAAGCAATACAAATTATACACAATACATTGTAATACTAATCTTTTTTTAAATCCCAGGGCCAATACAATAAAACTGATTATTTTCCAAATAATTCCTAACAATTCAGTAAAACAAAACTTAGTATTACTGACTGAACAGAAACATTATGTCCAACTCTTCTTTATATTTTTGTTCTTTTAACATTTATCAATTATTATATCACTTTACAATGTTTAATAATGCAGAGTAATAACGTCAAAAACTTTTGTCTGAGTTCAAACTAATGTAGTACGATTATTTGCTCTACTTGCCTAGAAACAAAGCCTAGAAAAATTCACATTTGATCAATAGACAAACCCTGTCAAGGATTTCTCACGATAGAACTGAGTAAACTTAAATATGCAGATAAGAATTTCCTACACACTCATTAACTAAAAAAGCCAGTACTTAGATGTAACAATGCCTTTACACTGTTGACAAGATGAATAATATAGTAAAAATAACAATGGCAGGTAAACAATGTGAAAAGAACAATAATTATACGTTCTTCTGCTCTTTGTGAAAATAAACAACCACATATAATTCTCTCGCCATATTTCAATGTTTCTTTATGATCTTTGAAGCAATACTCCTGTAACCACTAAGTATACAACAATAAATTTGAAAACCTTTCATTTCTACATAAGAAAGATAACATTAAGAGTTAACAATGACATCACTTCTAAAATCACCCTCATAACAACTGAAACCTGTTCCTTCGTGTCAAATAAAAATTTCCTAATTATGTTTATTAATGCTAGCACTGATAGGCTTCAGAAGAAAGAGGTATAGTATCTTTCACATTCTCAATATTAATTACATTTTATATAACAAGACATTCTTCATGACTAAACTTTCACATATTGATGTCCTTCACCATACGAAATAACATTAAAATATTATAACAAGTATTTTCCTGAACACAGTAATGCTAATGATCATGGTTTAACCTGTAATATAAATGTATATCCCTATAATCATACTGACCTACATCAAAAAGGTTATCTTGACTTTTACTGTTCTTTGGTGGATGGTAGTGGAAAGGAGGCATCCGATAGGCCCAGTGATCTGTGTTCATTAAGGATGCTGTTGATTAGCTGCTGTAGCCAGAGGTAGATGAAGATGCACATGATGAAGATGATAAACTTGACCGTTGGTAGAAAACAATGTACGCATCAGCAGTCACTATGTCACATTCCTGGATACCAACCACTTTAGTATCATCAAACATATACCACTTTCCATCCACAGGATTTCTACAGTAGCCTGTAAACATAGAACACTGTCATCATTGAATGTATACCACTTTACATCCACAGGATTTCTACAGTAGCCTGTAAACATAGAACACTGTCATCATTGAATGTATACTACTTTACAACAACAGGATTTCTACAGTAGCCTGTAAACATAGAACACTGTCATCATTGAATGTATACCACTTTCCATCCACAGGATTTCTACAGTAGCCTGTAAACATAGAACACTGTCATCATTGAATGTATACCACTTTACAACAACAGGATTTCTACAGTAGCCTGTAAACATAGAACACTGTCATCATTGAATGTATACTACTTTCCATCCACAGGATTTCTACAGTAACCTGTAAACATAGAACACTGTAATTATTGAATGTATACCACTTTACAACAACAGGATTTCTACAGTAGCCTGTAAACATAGAACACTGTCATCATTGAATGTATACTACTTTACAACAACAGGATTTCTACAGTAGCCTGTAAACATAGAACACTGTCATCATTGAATGTATACTACTTTACAACAACAGGATTTCTACAGTAACCTGTAAACATAGAACACTGTAATTATTGAATGTATACCACTTTACAACAACAGGATTTCTACAGTAGCCTGTAAACATAGAATACTGTCATTATTGAATGTATACCACTTTACAACAACAGGATTTCTACAGTAGCCTGTAAACATAGAACACTGTCATCATTGAATGTATACTACTTTACAACAACAGGATTTCTACAGTAGCCTGTAAACATAGAACACTGTCATCATTGAATGTATACTACTTTACATCCACAGGATTTCTACAGTAACCTGTAAACATAGAACACTGTAATTATTGAATGTATACCACTTTACAACAACAGGATTTCTACAGTAGCCTGTAAACATAGAACACTGTCATCATTGAATGTATACTACTTTACAACAACAGGTTTCTACAGTAGCCTGTAAACATAGAACACTGTCATCATTGAATGTATACTACTTTACAACAACAGGATTTCTACAGTAACCTGTAAACATAGAACACTGTAATTATTGAATGTATACCACTTTACAACAACAGGATTTCTACAGTAGCCTGTAAACATAGAATACTGTCATTATTGGATGTATACCACTTTACAACAACAGGTTCTACAGTAGCCTGTAAACATAGAACACTGTCATCATTGGAATGTATACTACTTTACAACAACAGGTTTCTACAGTAGCCTGTAAACATAGAACACTGTCATCATTAATGTATACTACTTTACATCCACAGGATTTCTACAGTAGCCTGTAAACATAGAACACTGTCATCATTGAATGTATACCACTTTACAACAACAGGATTTCTACAGTAGCCTGTAAACATAGAACACTGTCATCATTGAATGTATACTACTTTACAACAACAGGATTTCTACAGTAGCCTGTAAACATAGAACACTGTCATCATTGAATGCATACTACTTTACAACAACAGGATTTCTACAGTAACCTGTAAACATAGAACACTGTAATTATTGAATGTATACCACTTTACAACAACAGGTTTCTACAGTAGCCTGTAAACATAGAACACTGTCATCATTGAATGTATACTACTTTACAACAACAGGATTTCTACAGTAGCCTGTAAACATAGAACACTGTCATCATTGAATGTATACCACTTTACAACAACAAGATTTCTACAAAGCCTGTAAACATAGAACACTGTCATTATTGAATGTATACCACTTTACATCCACAGGATTTCTACAGTAGCCTGTAAACATAGAACACTGTTATCATTGAATGTATACCTCTTTCCATCCACAGGATTTCTACAGTAGCCTGTAAACATAGAACACTGTTATCATTGAATGTATACTACTTTACAACAACAGGATTTCTACAGTAGCCTGTAAACATAGAACACTGTCATCATTGAATGTATACCTCTTTCCATCCACAGGATTTCTACAGTAGCCTGTAAACATAGAACACTGTCATCATTGAATGTATACTACTTTACAACAACAGGATTTCTACAGTAGCCTGTAAACATAGAACACTGTCATCATTGAATGTATACTACTTTACAACAACAGGATTGCTACAGTAGCCTGTAAACATAGAACACTGTTCACTAGTAAACATGTACCACTTTACAACAACAGGATTTCTACAAAGCCTGTAAACATAGAACACTGTTCACTATTAAACATGTACCACTTACAAAACAACAGGATTTCTACAAAGCCTGTAAACATAGAACACTGTTCACTATTAAACATGTACCACTTTACAACAACAGGATTTCTACAAAGCCTGTAAACATAGAACACTGTTCACCATTAAACATGTACCACTTTACAACAACAGTTTTACACCATGATTTTGGTTACATCACACAGATAACAGTTTAAGTACACAAAATAAGTTGTTGTTGTTTGTTTTTTAATTCACATTTAAGAAATAAAAACAATTAATTATCAGTTCCATTTGAATTTGTATTTTCAATGGCTGGAAACACAAAATTTAGATTCATAATTTACAAAACTTCACTATTAAGTTTACCTGTATAGTGTCCTGCTTGCATGTTTCCATGATGATTACAAACTGCATATAAGTCGTACACATTTTCTTCGGGACAAGTGAAGTTCTGCGTCCTAGGACGTTTCCATGGTGACCAAGTCCACATTCCATTGGGATGACTGTTGACTAGGATGGGGTTCCTTTGAGCAACATATGGAGCCATGTCTAGTCCCAAAACAGGAAATTCCACAAGGCTTTTAACTTAGTGCGTTGACTGGAGGACTGGAACAAGATTTTATATAAACTTAAAAGAAAAACTATTGGATGAGAAGTGCAAAGCTGAAATGGCTAACATATACTATAAACTAGACTTGTGTCTATCCGTTTGTCTGTCTGCAAAAAAAATCTTAGGCTTGTGTCTGTTTGCAAAAATATCTTAGGCTCGTGTCTGTCTGTTTGTAAAAATATTTTAGGCTTGTGTCTGTCTGTTTGTCTGTTTGTAAAAATATCTTAGGCTTGTGTCTGTCTGTTTGTAAAATATTTTAGGCTTGTGTCTGTCCGTTTGTCTGTTTGCAAAAATATCTTAGGCTTGTGTCTGTCCGTTTGTCTGTTTGCAAAAATATCTTAGGCTTGTGTCTGTCCGTTTGTCTGTTTGTAAAAATATCTCAGACTTGTGTCTGTCCGTTGTCTGTTTGTAAAAATATCTCAGACTTGTGTCTGTCTGTTTGTCTGTTTGTAAAAATATCTTAGACTTGTGTCTGTCCGTTTGTCTGTTTGCAAAAATATCTTAGGCTTGTGTCTGTCCGTTTGTCTGTTTGTAAAAATATCTTAGACTTGTGTCTGTCCGTTTGTCTGTTTGTAAAAATATCTTAGACTTGTGTCTGTCCATTTGTCTGTTTGGAAAAATACCTTAGGCTTGTGTCTGTCTGTTTGTCTGTTTGTAAAAATATCTTAGACTTGTGTCTGTCCGTTTGTCTGTTTGTAAAAATATCTTAGGCTTGTGTCTGTCCGTTTGTCTGTTTGTAAAATATCTTAGACTTGTGTCTGTCCGTTTGTCTGTTTGTAAAAATATCTTAGACTTGTGTCTGTCCATTTGTCTGTTTGTAAAAATACCTTAGGCTTGTGTCTGTCCGTTTGTCTGTTTGTAAAAATATCTTAGGCTTGTGTCTGTCCATTTGTCTGTTTGGAAAAATACCTTAGGCTTGTGTCTGTCTGTTTGTCTGTTTGTAAAAATATCTTAGGCTTGTGTCTGTCCGTTTGTCTGTTTGCAAAAATATCTCAGACTTGTGTCTGTCTGTTTGTCTGTTTGTAAAAATATCTTAGGCTTGTGTCTGTCCGTTTGTCTGTTTGTAAAAATATCTCAGACTTGTGTCTGTCCGTTGTCTGTTTGTAAAAATATCTCAGACTTGTGTCTGTCTGTTTGTCTGTTTGTAAAAATATCTTAGACTTGTGTCTGTCCGTTTGTCTGTTTGTAAAAATATCTTAGGCTTGTGTCTGTCCGTTTGTCTGTTTGTAAAAATATCTTAGACTTGTGTCTGTCCGTTTGTCTGTTTGTAAAAATATCTTAGACTTGTGTCTGTCCATTTGTCTGTTTGTAAAAATACCTTAGGCTTGTGTCTGTCCGTTTGTCTGTTTGTAAAAATATCTTAGGCTTGTGTCTGTCCATTTGTCTGTTTGGAAAAATACCTTAGGCTTGTGTCTGTCTGTTTGTAAAAATATCTTAGACTTGTGTCTGTCCGTTTGTCTGTTTGTAAAAATATCTTAGACTTGTGTCTGTCCGTTTGTCTGTTTGTAAAAATATCTTAGGCTTGTGTCTGTCCATTTGTCTGTTTGCAAAAATACCTTAGGCTTGTGTCTGTCCGTTTGTCTGTTTGTAAAAATACCTTAGGCTTGTGTCTGTCCGTTTGTCTGTTTGTAAAAATATCTTAGGCTTGTGTCTGTCCATTTGTCTGTTTGCAAAAATACCTTAGACTTGTGTCTGTCCATTTGTCTGTTTGCAAAAAAACTTTAACTTCCCAAGATTTGATCACTGCAATACTTTCAGGGGTTCTTGAGTAAACTGGAGAGGAATTTTTACTACCCCCAACTTTCTTTGTTTTCTCATTTTTACAGCTTATTATAATTCAATTTTTCCTCCTTGCTACTGCTAGTCTAATAACCTTTTTTCACATTCTGCCAGCAAAGGTACCTGACACCAGGTGCACCATTTATTTTGCTAATTTCAGCAATTATGGTGAGATTACTGATTAGACTAGCAGTAGCAATTACATAACAATGTTTCTGATACAAAAGTAATTTCAGTGAAGTTAGTATGTTCACCAAGTCATTTACAATGTTATCAGACAATTGTGTGTCTGTCTGTTTATAACCAGTGAACATTACCTGACACAAACGTGTGTCTGTCTGTTTATAACCAGTGAACGTTACCTGGCAAGCGTGTCTCTCTCTGTTTATAACCAGTGAATATTACCTGACAAACATGTGCCTGTCTGTTTATAACCAATTAGCTGCTGGACTAATTCTCAACAAACCTGAAATGTACCCTCAGCAACCCAAGGAAATAACACATGGGGATCAGTAATTGGATGAAACCCTCTTCTGTGTAAACCTCATTAATTCCTCCCCAAACGACTGAATATGTCACCATTATTCTAGTCTACCCACTTTTATATCAGCAATTATGAACACAATTACTGACAAAATTATTCACATAATTATCTAAGTAACCACTTCATCCTACCAAAAATGGTAACTGTAGCTGAAGCCTCATCCAACCAAAGGTGTTAATTATGATTGTAGCATCATCCTATTCAAAGATGCTTACTGTAGTAATAGTTCTTATCTTCCTGATATTCCATCATTATAAAATTTAAATATAAACTTTTAATTGTATCAGAGCTTTTTGTCCCACTCGCAAAACTGACTTGTTTATCCTGTTTCAAAATTCCTAAGAAAGGATAAATAAAGAGCCATTCTACTATTAAACTGAGAAGACTAGAGGGAAGACAGCTAATCAACACCCAGACCACTACCAAATAGTGAGATTTGACAATCACTTTCAGAGAGTATTCACAGACAAACTGAGAAGCACATTGTTGATGCAGCATGAGATGAATCATGAACTTACAGATTTCCAGTCTTGGTACACTGACCACAAATCTATGCTTTGCCAAAGATTTGTAAATCAAAGTATTTTTTGGAGTGTTTTCCTGCTCGTTTTTTTAACTGAAATTTTCACAGTTTACTGATTTTGTTATTGTAGTTTCAATTTAGTCTCTGAGGTTTGTTCCAGAAACACCCTGTATCTGTATAACAAAGGTGACTCTTGTCGATTTAAATTTTGGTTCCACTTTTCCCTAGAAATTCTGTCTGAGCATTGGATATTCCTGACTTGCTGGACTAATTACAAAGTTAATATCAGTTATATCACTACTTGAACACGTAAAATCAAATTGTGGTGACAAAGTTAAGTAAAATCTGTTCTGATGCAGTTTTGTTGTTTTAGATGAATCAATGATAATGGGAAACTCTGCTGTATGTTAGAATGAATCATTTCTACAGTGTTACCTTTGTTACTTCACATTTTTACTTCAAGTGGGTTTCTCGTCATCGTGAAAGAACATAACAGATGTCCACATTTACTACTAACCCATCAGAAGACATTGTAATTGAATAAATATATGACACAAATGTACATAATGTTTCTTTGTACTGGTGTACCCATTACTTCTTATAAATGTATGTCTTACATTTTCTACTGTATCATTAGAAACACTACAACATACAATATTTTATAAGACTAGAACAATGTATTAATGATTCAAGATGATATAAAATGTAAGTCATGAATAATTACCTGTCTGAACCGTTTCAGATGAATAATAAAATAATCAGGACAGGACCACAAACTGAGTTGTTTAACCCCTAGTTGATGTTGGCGGCATGAAGGACACATCCAGGCATTGTCCTCTCCAAGCTTATAAAACAAAAATGGATTTAATCACACACAGAGACAAAACCTGAGATTATAAGTAAAATTAAAACAGAACCTAGTGAGCTTCTGAAACATGCACCAATTTTGTTTTTAATTTTCTTTCAAATACATTGATTGCTAATTCCAACAAATATGGTAAAAGCCTCATGTTACCAATTAAGATACACACTTAGAATACAAAGTTGAAACACAACAAGTAACCAACCCTTACTTATGCTATTCCCTATCAGCAAGGTCCATGTATTGAATTATGTTAAGAATATTGTTTTCTGTCATAATGCTCAGGGTAAAGAAGTGGCGTGAAATGGTAAACTGGGTGAATTCACTTTTACTTCTACATAGAACACAGAAAATTCCAGCAGTAATTAACCGTCACTGATGATACGTTTCTTTTAACATTTTTTTTGGTTATTAGAGATTCCAGTAACCAGCACATCACTGATCCACATGCCATTTTGTGCATAAGTTAGAAAGATATTATTCTAGATAAAATCATATATCAGTTATATGTGATATCTAATTATTATTTAATAACACAAGTAATAATCACAAACCAACATTTCTTATGCCTAATTTCTATTTTTACTTTCGTGTATTTCTACATACGTATATCTTTAAATGTTGGTATACATTTGCAAATATTTAAAAGATTCTGAGTGTACCAAAGTACGAACTGTATGACCAAAATAAAGCTTTTCTTTTAACTTTTAAAGCTCGAATGCTACCAGCATCCAGCCAAACTCCATGATTTACCAATCGGATTACAATAACATCCAGTAACACTCGTGTTGCTTTGGCTGAAACTAATTCAAACCATATTATTATCCTCAAAGTGAAGAAACCTGAAGTTTTACAAGATATGACAATAATTATTAGGAAACATGAAAATATTTCCAGCAGAACATGCAAACCTTATAGTTTAAAAACAGTTAATTATACAAACTTTTAGTATCAGCAGTTTTCATTCACAAATGTTTCACGTCACTAGAAAAATTGAAAGAAGTTTTAAATTTGTTTAATTTCACACAAAGCTACTCAAGGGCTACCTGCACAAACCGTTTCCCACGTTATGAAGTGATAGACTACATCACCCACTGTCAGCGACTCTTTTATTAACAATTGGTTGGAATGATCTACACTTTATAATGCCCTTACAGCTAAAAGGGCAAGCACGCTCAGCGATTGCATGCAAACTGTGAATCACATGCACCAACTTTCAAGCCCTGCCAAGCCCAATTGTCAAAAAATAAACAGATAGATATGCAGCCCGACCAATTTCAATTTTTTTAGAATTGTTTTCTCTCATTAGGTCAACAAACTTTGCTTATTACTGTGGAAAATCTAAACATCCATAAATCTATAAAAAGGAACAATTTCTCAATTTTTCACAGTCTAAATGTTGCAGCCAACACTCCCTTTAACACTTGGAAAAATACATCTTGTATCAAAATCCTATACCAACTTCTACACCATAAATACACATTGTAAAAGTAACAGAGAAACAGCATATCTGTATACGGGTCATTCCATGACAAATCATCCAGATTTTGGAAAATTTTCCAGGTGACGCCCTCAGAATGCCTTGAAAAAATTCACATGTGCTCATCTACTCATATAATGAAAAATTGTCAAATATTAGATCAATATCTCTAACACTTTCTGATTTACAGCCCTGTAAAATTAAAGTTTTTTTTTTTGGCGAATTCATTTTCGGGCAACTTTGGCTGCTTAAAGCTGCAAGAGTAATGGTGGTAGAAGGCTGAAATTTGCTACACTGACTGAATTAATATCACAGGATTCAAAAAGTATCTCAAACCAAGTTTATCTCTCTTAGGATTTTCATAGTGAGGCAGTAAAATCACCTGAAAACCCAAAATCATAAAAAACATTGGTTTATTTAATAAGCCATAACTCTAAGACTTAATATGATACAAAGCTGAATTTTGTTTTCAAATTTCCAATAACTTATCAGTTGATAAATCAGCAATTGTTGTAATTAAAAGTCTATTAGATCTCCTGTAAAAATATGTAGTTGCATGCAACTTTGTATGATTTAGCTAAAAATAGCCCTACTTCAGGCCACAGTTTGACCATGTCACCAGTTATTCAACCTTTTCAGATTTTTACCATATATTCTTACATCTCTGAATATGATCTACAAATAAAATCAGGATGGTTTTCAACCTACTTTTTGAGTTATAAATTTTTAAAATATTCTCTGACCGTGCATTGTTTACTTGACACAAAACACTTCAGGTGTGTTACTGTGTACAAATATATCCATACAATTTTAAAATAATTTATGAATCCAACTGAAATATTCCAATCAGCCTTTACAATATATTCTTACATCTCTGAACATGATTTTCAAAAACATCAAGGTTGTGAAATATAATATATTAACAGGCAACCTAAATAAAATAATTGATTTATTTGAATTACATACTTGCAAAAAAAAAAAAAAGGTTGTTTGTGAATGTTGAGATCTTATTTCTACAGTCAGTGTAGGAAACCACGGTTCTATTGATTGATTCAGTATTACTCAACTAATGTTTCACACACAAATCACTTTTAGTAAAAACTTTCACTTCAACTGAATATATAAATGCAATAATGCTCGATGGGGAAAATTACCAAAAGTATTTGTTTATTCCTCAGCAAGCTGATATTAGTTTAACTTCAGATAAACAATACATCTGCAATACTTATTTAATAATTATCATATACTGTATGACCAGTGACTTTTTTCTTACATCATCCTGTTGGTAGTAACAGTGAAAGTGATGCTACAGCAGCTCAAATATGGTCTAATGATAACAATGACAATTATCACCCAGGGAAATATGTGGCATGCATGTACAATCATGAATGGTATGTGGAAAAATTGGATTCATAAATTATTTTAAAATTGTATGGATATATTTGTACACAGTAACACACCTGAAGTGTTTTGTGTCAAGTAAACAACGTATGGTCAGAGAATATTTTAAAAATTTATAACTCAAAAAGTAGGTTGAACACCATCCTGATTTTTCTTGTAGATCATATTCAGAGATTTAAGAATATATGGTAAAATCTGAAAAGGCTGAATAACTGGTGACATGGTCAAACTGTGGCCTGAAGTAGGGCTATTTTTAGCTAAATCATACAAAGTTGCATGCAACTACATTTGTTTACAGGAGATCTAACAGACTTTTAATTACAACAATTGCTGATTTATCAACTGATATGTTATAGGAAGTTTGAAAACAAAATTCAGCTTTGTATCATATTAAGTCTCAGAGCTATGGCTTATTACATAAACCAATGTTTTTCACGATTTTGGGTTTCCAGGTAAATTTACAGCCTCACTATGAAACCTAAGAGAGATAAACTTGGTTTGAGACCATTTTTGAATTCTGTGAGATTAATTCAGTCAGTGTAGCAAATTTCAGCCTTCTGCCACCATTACTCTTGCAGCTCTAAGCAGCCAAAATTTGCCCAAAAATGAATTTGCCAAAAAAAAAAAAAAAAAAATTTTACAGGGCTGTAAATCAGAAACTGTTAGAGATATTGATGTAATCTTTGGCAATTTGTCATTATATGAGTAGATGAGCACGTGAATTTTTTCAATCCATTCTGTGTGGGTCACTTGTAGTTCCCTGGATGATTTGATATGGAATGACTCATACAAGTAATGTAGCACTTGTCATGCTAAATGACTTTAAATATAAAATAAATATTTTCTTCCATTTATCCAAAAACAAAACCAATCTTCAGTGCTGTAGTAACGTTTAGGTCTTCTACACATGAAATCAAAACTCATGGAATGCAATATTACAAGAACGATGCAAGTCGTGAATAGAAGCCATAGCTGAGTCTAACAGCATTAACTTCATGATTGTGAACCAACTGTATAAGTTTTGAAACACTGATTTAAAGGGTGTGATTTGTTTTAATTACTATTTGCTCTCTTTCAAATACATCCAAAACAGTGGATACTTAAACAGTTTTAAAAAAGAATGTTCCTAAAATAATGTAGATTCAAAAAATATCTAATCTTTATATTCTCTACTATTTCCAATTGAAATGTTGTTTATTTTACTGTTATTTGTACTTGAACTGTAAATAGTTCAACTGAAAGGTAGTTTTTATATAAAGATACTACTTATTACATTACAATCACTAGAAACTGTTATTTTATTGGTTCACAATTATACAGTTAAATCCAAACTCTTACAACTGTTATTCTATTGTTTCACATTTAATACAAACAATGAATAACCTATACCTTTGTGCAACAATACAATACAAACAATCAGTAACCTATATTCTTGTGCAACAATACACAATACTAACAATCGATAATCTGAATCCTTGTGCAACAATAGGATACAAACAATCAATAATCTATATCCTTGTGCAACAATACAAACAATCAATAATCTGTCCTTGTGCAACAACACAGTACAAATAATCAATAATCTATATCTTTCTGCAACAATACAATACAAACAATCAATAATCTATATCTTTCTGCAACAATACAATACAAACAATCAATAATCTATATCCTTATGCAACAATACAGTAAAATACAATCAATAATCTATATCCTTGTGCAACAATACAGCATAAACAATAAATAATTTATGTCCTTGTGCAATAATACAACAACCAATAATCTATCTTTGTGCAACAATACAATACAGACAATCAATAATCTATATCATTTTGCAACAAATCAATACAAACAATCAATAATCTATATCCTTGTGCAACAACACAATACAAACAACCAATAACCTATATCCTTGTGCAACAATACAACTGCATGCAGTCATTTGTCCAGCATCACATCAACAGTTTGTTGTTTTTAACTTTTCGCTCACCTTGTCTTCGTAGTTGATTAAACAATCATATCCATTTTGAATGTGTATAAGTTTCTTTGTATTAAGATATATTAGGATATGCATGCTGGAAATTATTTTAAACTATGTTACTGTCAGCTTCACAATATTAATTATTTTAAAACTTGTACCACAAACCACATTTAACAACAATATATTTAATGACATTACTGTTAAGAGCCTAAAAAATTGAAATTTTACAAAGTTCTCTCTTAGAAATTTATTATAAATAAAGGTATATTACAGCCAAAATGCCTCACCTAATACATACATGTTCATGATACTAACATAGTTACATACACTATAGATAAATGCCCTCACCTCATATATCTATATTCACAATACTAATATGGTTACATTGTGGTAATTTCTCTTCAGATTAACGTACAAATAGTCAAGTACATTACAACAGAATATCCTTCACCTTGTTTATTCCAGTAGAAAAATAACATTACACTGTAATCCACTTGTTGTTTTTTATATTAACATACACTAATGGAATGTAAAACTAAATGCACTTCAACTTGTTTTTTTTGTGTTTTCTTCATACTAACCTTTTCTTCCACAAAATAATGCTGGAAACAGTCATCTAGAGTTACTTTAGGCACCTGTTTTTGTTGGTTTCTTAGTTTTTGAACACTGGGATCCACTTCCATAAGGACCTCAACATCACTAATCATCCTGAAAACATAAGAGATTCGGGTTTGAGAACCACTTTTGTTCTAATAAATTACAATTAAAATGTCTTAATTTTGAAACTGTAAAAGTAAACAGTTTTAAACTGTCAAGCCAGTAGTCCTTAATTTTTGTCAGTAAGCAACAGTCTGGATTTTGTCCACAAACTAAAACCTGAATTGAGAAGAAACAACTTTGTTTATATTGTTTTTACATTGTAAAAAACCTCTTGGAAATACACTTTCAGTGTACTTAAATGTTAACTGACAAAATGGTCTTCCCCCAACCCCTCACACAAAGCTAGAATCCCACACTGCAAACTTGTAGGGGCCAATTTAGGTGTACAAATATCAAACCAAGTTGAAAGTGACTACTTAAAATGAACAGACGTAAAATGAAAATGATGCACATCAGTGGAGTACATCTCACTACTTCTGGAACAGGTGTGGTTTTCACCGAGGGAAGAGGAAAGTGAGACAGAACTGAATGTGGTAATACTTAGAGCACTGGACAAGTAATGGTCAGGCAGAATGTTTTGCTTGTCATAGGATTGTGCCTGATATTGTACTTGTGTGGAACAGAATAACAACACGTAGAATGCACGAAGACTGTGTGAATGTGAATCCCAAGAGGTAGTGTGTATCTTACATCTCCTTAAGGAGTGAAGCAGACCAGGAAAATGGTAAGGATCAGAACAAGATGTAAGTATATGAGTGAGAAAGTTAAACCACTCAAAATGGCAGCACAGGACCTAGAGGGGAAGAACCAGTTAGGATTGAAGATGACACAGGAGGAGTGATAAAGGACATGGGCAACACCAAAGGCATAAATATTTGAATTAAGATGATTGCAAACAGGAAGAGAAAGAAACAGGTGCTGAGGAAGAAGAGATTGATAGAACAGGAAGGCAAAGGTCTAAGTGAAAAACAACAAAGGGTTTATTCAACAACACTAAGAACCCAAACAGGTAGTTGAAATGAATGGAAAAGTAGAGAAAAGACAGGGGAAGAAAATACCAGATAGAAACTGGAGAAAGGGATAAAAGTCAATAAAACTGTCCAATAGCTGGGAAGTGATAAAGTGGACAAGACTTTGTCAAAAATCATGTAAAGAAGAGAGAAAGACAAGAAACCAAAATGCTGGAAGGACATAATCCACAGCAAGGTGGCCAAAATCAGAAGGTTCATGACTGTCCTTGATAAATAGACATAGAAAAAGCGAACAGATTGAGAAGGGAAACATGCAACACATGGAGTCAGTCCCTGGACTGAGACAATGGACCTGAGAAAGGCCATGCATGAATACAAACAATGATGACATCTGTGAAAGGAGGAACCACTCCTCAAGGAGAATCTTGTTGGGAAAAGATAATCCATCATCAGGTTCAGGAATCCAGAAAAAAAACAAAAGAGAAGAAGTGAAGACCACAAAGTGGTGACTGTGGGCCCACAAAAAAAAGGATATCCAGTATCTGAAAACAAAGAGATCTGGAACTGGTATTCCTTGACTTAGTAGTACAAGTAATGACAGAATAACCACTGTCTCCTGTAGGAGAGGAAGAAAGTGAGATAGAGCTTGATGAACCACCAAAAGAAACACAATATGGAGACCAGAAATCATCCAGGAGTAGATGTGAGAATCACCAATCCCCCAAAGATGAGTAAATAAACAGATATAAATCAAACATGCAAGCCAATGAAAATTACCTAAAAAAGACATTAATAATCAGTATCTAAGTTAGCATTCCACTAAGCTGACCTAGACGACAAAGGACACTGAAGTCCTACACTCATGAAAATGGAAACAAGGCACATGGTTAACAATAATAAAAGAAATATAATTATTCAAATAGAACAATAAATTATACGTTACTGTAAGTAATGCTATGTAACATATCTAAACATACCTAATTAACAAAGTACTTATGAAATGGGCAAACCACCTAAATGTATCTACTCCACAAAGAATGTAAGAGTAGCAAACATGCAACCTGAAGAAATTTACATAGAAAATGTGTTAATAAACAATGTCTAACCTACAGTTCCTCCAAATTAACCTAGATTACAAATGACATAGTGAACAATGACAAAAAGAAATTACTCAAGTTGGACAACAAATTAAATGTAAAGATGTGTAACTTACACACAATATAAAAATACATAAATAAAGTACATCTCAACAATAAACTAACATAACCATGAAAGATGCTGAGTCTAAAAAGCAGGTGGTATTAAAAAAATGTACAAAACATTTACTGAAAATATATAGTAATAAAATATATAGTAATAACATACATCAAACTTACAATTCATTTGAAGTTATTTAGAAGACAAAATTACTAAAATCCAAGCACTTATGGAGTGAAATATGTAATTCTTCAGTGAGTGAATAAGTGCAAAGGGCATCTTAACCATGCTTATCTTAGATATATCAACCAGGTGTGTATGTTGCAAAACTTACCAAAAATCACCTCAGAAGAAAAACAATTCTTTACCATGACAACAGATGCCACATAAAGTCCACAGTGTCTGCTCATTGTTTATATTCTTACCCATAAAGATTTTCTCATGACAACAAGAAGAAATCGCTGCTAGACGAACGTACGAATCAACTCCCTGTGAATCAAGGCCTGTTGCTCCTTAGCAGATAAAGTTTTACTGTGGTTTCTTTTAATTTAGTAACAAGAAATAAATTCAAAAAAATACTTGAAATGGCAAAGAAGGACATTTATAAATAGTAGCCGCGATGTGAAAACACAAACACGTGTCTAAAAAAATAGCGTGTCAATCACCAAAAAGGTGAGAATTGGCTGGGAATAGCACAGGGAGCGAGTTACACCAATATAGATGGTGCAATGGTATTGGTGGAAAGTAGTCACATGATATGTACACGTTAAGAAATAGCACAAAACTAATAGGGTATAAAGACCAGTGTGCTGTCAGCAAAAATATCTTTATCAGTGCATAGAAGGCAGATAGCTTTGTGCGAGGGAAGATAACACTTCAGAAATAAGCTTTTGATACACAAATAAAATTAAGTCTTTACAATATCTAATAATGTGATACATATATATATAAAACTTACATTATAAACAATTCTAGAAAAACAATGAAATTATTAATGACAAAACTGGACAATAGTGGAAATGTTTGTTTGAAGCTTGCAACAAAGCAAGATAGCAAAACTGTTTGTTTGAGTGCTATAACACAGTAACATGATTTAAAAAGTTTTGGTTTTCAGATCCAGTCATTTTATTGTGGAAGTTAGCAGACAGAGTGTACAAGTACTACATATCAATCACATAACACTTAAATGAAAACAACAAGATCCAAGAACATGAAGAACATACTCTTCCTTTGTCTCTTGGTCCCATTCTACAATCAACTTCAAATGGTGTGGCCCCATTACAGTAGTGGCTTCTATAGCTTCCAAAGCATGGTCAACAGTTGGCATGTACAGTGGGTGGTCCACATCACTGGGTAAGTAGCATTTGCCAGAAAGTCCACCAATAACCCTCAAACGTAGCACAATTCCAATGTTCTAACAAAACAAGTGATGTTATTGGATCCTGTAGCTATTCAAAACCATAATTATATTTATCTACTAATTAATTATCTGATCACAAAAAAGATCATTCCACACTTAACTGAAAATCATCAAAAACTGCAATACATACGTCAGTTTAGCCAGGTACTAACACTTCCACATATTTATTATTAGAAAATGAATTACAACTAAGAGAGCTTTGTAAGTTGGGTGAATATTTTTTAATATAAATTTTGATATTTTTTTTTAATTTTATAGTAAATTCATATTAGTTTAAACAAAACAAAAGTATAATTTGAATTTTTCTTAAACTAGAATTATTCAGTCATGGTGAAACTATATATATTTCAAAGCCAACACTGTGACATTTTGTGAAAAGGTCAATATAAAAGTTCATCCAGCAGTCCTAGCTCCATTAACATTCCAAGGATTACCTTTTTCTTTTAAGGAGAGTCTCACAAAGGGATCAAAGAGTTATTAAATAGATCCAGAGAGGTTAGAAAAAATTTAACACTTTCATGTCAATGGGAGTTACAATATAGAAAATTTTTAAAATCTCAGAAGACTACTCCAGATAGGGGAAGCAGAACTCTCTAATGGAAGGTGAAGTCTGTCACCTTGGTGAACACACCCTTACCTCTAATGAAACATCATTCTGTAGTATGTCATCCATTGCTACCAACATTTGTTTCTGTATCTCTTTAAACGTGGCTTCTCTTGAGATTTGGAGAACATATGGAGAACCAAATCTAGCAGATAGACATATATTAGTGCTAGTCATCAGATAAACATATATTAGTCTTAGTCACCTAATATTAAAAATCATGCAAAAAGCTTATTCTAAATGTGTGTGTGTGTGTGTATAACATTTGTAATAAATTACAATACTTTATTAATAATGTTGATATACTGATACAAAAATTAACAGTTAATGGATTTAATACAGAAATTTCAAATCAAATTATTAAACTATTGTGTAATAAATACAAAGAAAGTAAAATGAGAAATTTTACTAAAATTTGTTTTTAGTTTAAAATGCGGTCATTTAAGAACTTGGCACTACTTTATGTGGATGTACACCTCGAGTCACATATCAAAGTACAACAGTCTCACTAAACTATCACTTTACTGATGTCGTGTTAATTAGATGCTCTACCATATTGGTGGTAGGAATGTTAACTTCAAGATGCAAGTTTTATCTTACTTACACCTTAAGTAGTTGTACCTTATTTTCCTTATTTTTTTATTTTCTTTAATGTTAGTTATTTATGTTTATCATTGTCTTATTCTTATTTTAACTTGGGAGACCAGTCACCTTCCCACAACTGTCTGCAGGCAGTGAAGGGTGACACAGATGTAGGACGTTGTGGGCTTAACCAAATACATCTCACTTTCCTAATTTCTAAATTTCTAATCTTATGTGAGATTAGCGAATTGGAGGTTAAGACTGATAGACAGTGTATCCCCACTGCAATGTGGGTCCTACTTCATCAGTCACCTCCAAAACCTAGTATACATTTTATAATCCCACGTTGTACCTTGTACCCTAAAATCCTTTTTAAAATATGCGGCATATTTTATTTATTAATTCATTTTAATGTGTTTTCTTTATGGTTATAATATATATAGTTTGGAGTGTGCAGAAAAAGATGAGTATATTAAAATATTTGAATAATTTTTTGAGAAGCCTTCAGTTGGATTTTACTTTCTGTTATTTCAAAATCAAGTATCAACATTCTGAAAGATTTCCAAGCACTATTATAGAAACACAGTTACATACACTGATTTCAGTAGTGTAGGTAACACTTATATAGACTAGATCCAACAGCTTAGGTAACACTGTTATAAAAAATTAATGTAACCAGCTAAGGTAACAATGTCATACAAATTAGTTGTACTAATCTAGCAAAGTTTGAACCTGTGTATAAACATAAAGATATCTTAATTTGTGTACTTATCAGCAGAACTTTCAAACTTAAATTTCTGCAGTATTCTTGCAGGACAAAAGTTACATTGTTTATAATCAATGTGGTTGCCTCATATTTTTCCTCATTATGTTCAGCTGTAGTTTGTGATGATGCAAAACCCACTAGAAGAAAAATGTATCTCAGGATGGCTGATATGGGCATTAACACTTTTACCAAAATAAAGTAGAGAACAACATTTTGACCTTCTCAGGTCATATTCAGGTTAATCTGAGGTCCTGAAACTGAAACTATATCTCTATAATAGTGCTTGGATATCTTTCAGATGACCTAAGAAGGTTAAAACGTTGTTTTCTACTTTATTCTGGTAAAAGTGTTAATACCCATACCAACCATCCTGAGATACATTTTCAGCTGTAGTTTATTTCATGAATATTGTTCAGCTTACCCCAAATGTATTATTTTGTAATCTCTTCTTTGCATTTCTGGTTTATGTATCATTTTGGTGTAAGGCCTGCATTCCAGCATACCAGAGCTACGTATCAAGATGTAATTTCTTCTTACATTGTAATACCAGAGCTACGTATCAAGATGTAATTTCTTCTTATATTGTAATACCAGAGCTACGTATCAAGATGTAATTTCTTCTTACATTGTAATACCAGAGATACGTATCAAGATGCAATTTCTTCTTATGTTGTAATACCAGAGCTATGTGTCAAGATGTAATTTCTTCTTATATTGTAATACCAGAGATACGTATCAAGATGTAATTTCTTCTTACATTGTAATACCAGAGATACGTATCAAGATGCAATTTCTTCTTATGTTGTAATACCAGAGCTATGTGTCAAGATGTAATTTCTTCTTACATTGTAATACCAGAGATACGTATCAAGATGTAATTTCTTCTTATATTGTAATACCAGAGCTATGTATCAAGATGTAATTTCTTCTTATGTTGTAATACCAGAGCTACGTATCAAGATGTAATTTCTTCTTACATTGTAATACCAGAGCTACGTATCAAGATGTAATTTCTTCTTACATTGCAATACCAGAGTTACGTATCAAGATGTAATTTCTTCTTACATTGTAATACCAGAGTTACGTATCAAGATGTAATTTCTTCTTACATTGTAATACCAGAGTTACGTATCAAGATGTAATTTCTTCTTATATTGCAATACCAGAGCTATGTATCAAGATGTAATTTCTTCTTATGTTGTAATACCAGAGCTACGTATCAAGATGTAATTTCTTCTTACATTGTAATACCAGAGATAATGTATCAAGATGTAATTTCTTCTTATGTTGTAATACCAGAGTTACATTATCAAGATGTAATTTCTTCTTACATTGTAATACCAGAGTTACGTATCAAGATGTAATTTCTTCTTACATTGTAATACCAGAGTTACGTATCAAGATGTAATTTCTTCTTATATTGTAATACCAGAGATACGTATCAAGATGCAATTTCTTCTTATGTTGTAATACCAGAGTTACGTATCAAGATGTAATTTCTTCTTACATTGTAATACCAGAGTTACGTATCAAGATGTAATTTCTTCTTACATTGTAATACCAGAGCTACGTATCAAGATGTAATTTTTTCTTACATTGTAATACCAGAGCTACGTATCAAGATGTAATTTCTTCTTACATTGTAATACCAGAGCTACGTATCAAGATGTAATTTCTTCTTACATTGTAATACCAGAGCTACGTATCAAGATGTAATTTCTTCTTACATTGTAATACCAGAGCTACGTATCAAGATGTAATTTCTTCTTATATTGTAATTAAATGTTACTGTTTTCTTTTATTCACTTTAACTGTTATAAATTTAAGTAGAAAACTTGACTGTCATGTTTTCTTTCTGTCCATTGTTTTTCTAATATTTTACTTTTCCCACATGCTTGTTTCTGATGAAGTAGCTTTCATTTTGACATCTTTCTCATGAAATTAACTTTGTTGTCACATCTCCTGAATGGACTAGCTAACGATATATGTTTCCTGACTGGTCAGTATTTAACACACACTTCAATGACCATCATCTAAACAGTGACTTTGTTCCAGTTCACCCACAAACAAATCTACTGAATTGTGTTATATTGAAGGTAGAAGGCATGAAAAACAACAACACAAAATCAGAATTTATAGGCTATGGTCATAAAGGTACAACCTGGAGTTACAGGCTATGGTCGTAATGGTATAGCCTGGAGTTACAGGCTATGGTCGTAATGGTACAGCCTGGAGTTACAGGCTAGGGTCGTAATGGTACAGCCTGGAGTTACAGGCTAGGGTCGTAATGGTACAACCTGGAGTTACAGGCTATGGTCGTAATGGTACAACCTGGAGTTACAGGCTATGGTCGTAATGGTACAACCTGGAGTTACAGGCTATGGTCGTAATGGTACAACCTGGAGTTACAGGCTATGGTCGTAATGGTACAACCTGGGTTATAAACTATGGTCGTAATGGTACAACCTGGAGTTATAGACTATGGTCGTAATGGTACAACCTGGAGTTATAGACTATGGTCATAACAGTACAACCTGGAGTTCAAAATCAAAATGATTCCACCCAATTAGGAATATTTAACACCTCTGGGATATATGTGAAACTAAGAATGATATTTAAAACATTACTGAACACGGTTATCACAAATCAAACCACAGTCATATAGACCAATAGTTCCAATACCTTTATAGTTTGAGGCTTCCTTGATGTAAATGAAAACAGTTGAAACCCCAAACCTATAAAAATTGCTTGATATGTAATTTATCAATTTCAAAAAAATAATTACTCATGAACTCCAATGACATCTATGAAGCACTTTTTCTGTTAAACTCTATGTTTGTAACTTAATGTGATCTTTTCTTATCAATTTATATGTATTATAATTAGATCATGAGACCATCTTTGTTTTGAGTCCATTTTCTGGCAGTGCCTTAGAAAAACTTAATGGGTCCTGAGGGATGTGGCTCCCACTTTGGGAAACACTGATATAGACTCTAGCTGCCCCAAAAAAGGATTAAATCTTAATTACCTGCTAGAGAATTCTAATAAAGCACTACAGAGATGAAACATGACACGAGAAACTTCAGCACACAAGTCACATAATATTTCTACTTAAAATAGTTTTTTAATCATTTTTATAGCTTACAAAAATTCTCATAGCAATGACTTGGAAAAAAAACAAACAAGGGGGTGATTCTTCATATTATATAATTCTTCCTTACTGACTATGTCTTTCTCTGGACTGAAATATTTTTTGTTTCTTTTACATCGTAAGAATTGAGGTTACTGACATATTTTTTATGTCACTGGCTATAATGTCTTCTCTCGTCATGTAAGTGAACTTGAGGCTATCATGTCCTTTTTATGTTAATATACTTGAAAGTATATAGTCAGGCTTCTTTTACAGTTAACAGATCAGACCACTGGACATCACATATTTTCATGCAGTGTCACATAAACCAAATCTACAAAAGCTGTAATCACAATGTTTTAAATATAAGGCACTAGGTGACACTCACATCCTTCCCTGAGTTCCTGTTCCAATTCTGTTCACCCACAATAGAAGTATATATTCCCCTTCACTTTGTGTGGCTGGTTTCAATTCTGGAGTTTCCACAGCATACACTTCCTGATTCTCATCAACGATGGACAAGACATCATCATCACTGTAGGTCTGCTGAAAACCATCATCTCCTAACTCGATCAAAACTATCTAGAAGGAGATCTTTAACTGTTAATAAACTTCTAATACTACTTTATGTTACATAGATCTGTGACCCCTCTTTAACAAGGAGAAATAAACACATAAAATAACATCCTTTCAAAAAACCTGCAGACATCTGACAAGACTGTGTAATCAGTACAAAGGTTTCTAAAATAATATCCTTTCAACAAACCTGCAGACATCTGACAAGACTGTAATCAATACAAAGGTTTCTAAAATAACATCCTTTCAACAAACCTGCAGACATCTGACAAGACTGTGTAATCAGTACAAAGGTTTCTAAAATAATATCCTTTCAACAAACCTGCAGACATCTGACAAGACTGTAATCAATACAAAGGTTTCTAAAATAATATCCTTTCAACAAACCTGCAGACATCTGACAAGACTGTGTAATCAGTACAAAGGTTTCTAAAATAATATCCTTTCAACAAACCTGCAGACATCTGACAAGACTGTGTAATCAGTACAAAGGTTTCTAAAATAATATCCTTTCAACAAACCTGCAGACGTCTGACAAGACTGTGTAATCAGTACAAAGGTTTCTAAAATAATATCCTTTCAACAAACCTGCAGACGTCTGACAAGACTGTAATCAATACAAAGGTTTCTAAAATAATATCCTTTCAACAAACCTGCAGACATCTGACAAGACTGTGTAATCAGTACAAAGGTTTCTAAAATAATATCCTTTCAACAAACCTGCAGACATCTGACAAGACTGTGTAATCAGTACAAAGGTTTCTAAAATAATATCCTTTCAACAAACCTGCAGACGTCTGACAAGACTGTAATCAATACAAAGGTTTCTAAAATAATATCCTTTCAACAAACCTGCAGACATCTGACAAGACTTTGTAATCAGTACAAAGGTTTCTAAAATAATATCCTTTCAACAAACCTGCAGACGTCTGACAAGACTGTATAATCAATACAAAGGTTTCTAAAATAATATCCTTTTGACAAACCTGCAGACATCTGACAAGACTGTAATCAATACAAAGGTTTCTAAAATAATATCCTTTCAACAAACCTGCAGACATCTGACAAGACTGTAATCAATACAAAGGTTTCTAAAATAACATCCTTTCAACAAACCTGCAGACGTCTGACAAGACTGTGTAATCAATACAAAGGTTTCTAAAATAACATCCTTTCAACAAACCTGCAGACGTCTGACAAGACTGTGTAATCAGTACAAAGGTTTCTAAAATAACATCCTTTCAACAAACCTGCAGACATCTGACAAGACTGTGTAATCAGTACAAAGGTTTCTAAAATAACATTCTTTCAACAAACCTGCAGACGTCTGACAAGACTGTAATCAATACAAAGGTTTCTAAAATAACATCCTTTCAACAAACCTGCAGACGTCTGACAAGACTGTGTAATCAGTACAAAGGTTTCTAAAATAACATCCTTTCAACAAACCTGCAGACGTCTGACAAGACTGTAATCAATACAAAGGTTTCCTTTAATGTAAATACTCAATTTCTACCAGGTTTGGTGAAATTCCATTAACAAAGTAATACTTTGTACAGTAATTCTGAGAGACCTGCATTTGTACTCAGAAATATCTTGAAAACAAACAATAAGAACAAAGGAACGTCATGACAGCATTAGATTATTCAAAACCTGACCACCTTTAATATACTGCATTTCAACTGACACTGATTCACAATTGAATAAAATTACTTACAGTATGCCATTATATATTATTCAGCATCAAAGCTCAGTAAATAAATTATTACATGTCAATGTTTATTTATATTTCCACATGTAATCTTACCAAGTCTGACAAACTTTAATTTCTAAATGAAAGAGAAGATAGATGTAAAGAATCATGTATGTGATGAAACATTAAAATTCTGAAGGTGTATTGTTAGAATGTGATTACGTCCCACAAAGAAGCATTCAGTACTCTGTAGGTAGCCTTAAAATTCTGAAGGTGTATTGTTAGAATGTGATTATGTCCCACAAGGAAGCATTCAGTACTCTGTAGGTAGCCTTAAAATTCTGAAGGTGTATTGTTAGAATGTGATTATGTCCCACAAAGAAGCATTTATTACTCTGTAGGTAGCCTAACTCAAAGAGCTTGTCGTGTTGTACCTAACATAACGGGCTACACATATTTTATTCTAACTCAGATGGTGGCTTGTGACTAAAATTAATAATCCTCCATTATCAGTGGTCAACTAATAGTATCATAGTTCTGAGGTAGTCTCGGGGCAGCAGCACAATCAAGAGGGTACAAGCACCATATTTATCTGTTTGTCTGGTTGTTTTCAGTGTTTGATAGTGTTAGTTTAACAGAAAACAATAGTATGCTGCAAACAGAATGTTTTGTTCATTTGTGCAAAAATCGTGGTGGGCACAGATTTCTGTCTAATTCAAGTAAGGAAAGAGAGAGTGTTTGAAAATGCTGAATTCATCAGAAGAGCTGATCCTAAGGACAAGTTTCGTGTGTGGGAGCCTGGACCAAGCTGTGTCATGTACCATGATCACTTTGTACTGACAGAATACTACAGTGAAACATCTTTTGGTAATTATCATTCCAGTATTAAAAAAAAAACCAAAAACACCCACTACTTCTCCCTACTACCTCAACCACTACCACCATAGGGGCCGAGGAACACACACACTCAAAAACAATAACACATACCTACACACACACATACACACCACCTGCCACCATCACTAAACATTTTTTTTTTTTTTGCTTCTAGAGCCTTTATGATTTCATATTAACCCAATGTTGTGAATATTTATAAGTATGACAAGTTATACATCATAATATGTACACGTACAAGTGGATTTTAGTGATGCATATTTTTTATAAGTAATTCTCTTTCAGGTTATGAACCTCAAGCAAAACATTTGTGACCAAACACTGTTCCAAGTGTGTTTCTGTGGACAGCTTCACAGACATCGGAAGCAAAGGATAGGAAAGCTCGACAAACAAAATGCCTGAATCGGACTGCAAGAGTGATGTCAAGCCAAAGTTCACCAGGATGTTCACGTTCAATCCAGGAATACACTTCAAAGCTATGCACACTATAACACCTTTCTTGTGACACACAATTTCTGCTCAATATGATATATCTTTGTAACTTACAACTATTTAAGCATAATCCTGTCCCCAGCATACCATAATGAGTTAATCATTTGCGTAATTAAAATACTCATCTATAACAAAACTCTAGCCTTAGTAAACACAAAAATAAAGAAATATCACAAGCTCACTATCACCACAAAACTCACATTGTTTTGTTTCGTCATGCACCTACTCTGTACTTTTTTTAGACATAAATGACACTGAAATCAATAACAAGGCCTCTACTATCACCCATATAAAAGTTCATGATTCACTTCAGAAAAGAAAACTTGTTATAATACACAAACACAATACACACAATGTATTTATATATTAGTTATTTCATGTTCCTACATAAGTTACATACGACATATAACGACCAAACATTGTGTATTTACCAAGTCCACATCCAGAGAAGGCAACAACAAGCAAGGTGAAGGATCCTGACGATTGTGCTGCCACCGTGCGAATGTCGGAACGTGCTAGTTACGAGCTTCCCATTAACTCTATTGTTATGGGTCACAGGTCAAAGGGCATGCCATCAAGTTCATTTATTTGCATTCAAAATATTAATGAACTATTATCTTATAAATTTGTCAATAAGTCTGATATGAAAATGTAGGTTCTAATACAAATCTTAGTATTACATATATTAATTAATTTCATAATTTAAAAGTAAATATTAAAACACACACTTTAATATAGATTTTAGTGAGTCACGTGGTATGTTGAATCCAGCAGTGGTTAAAATTATATGTCAAAATACCAAGTCTATTTTGTACAAATTATAGAATTCAAATTACCAATACTGACAAGCTAGAATGTAAAATAAGAATCTAATATATTTTCTCCTTGTTGAGATATGGCTTACATACTAAATCAAACATGGTGGCCCACCTTACCTCTTTCCTTTTTTTTGGAATGGTCTCTTAAATATATATTTACTTCAATATATGATGTGAATAATCAACCAAGAGCTTAGAATGTCTTCCTAACTGCTTTCTCAGCCATCTCATCTTTCTAACCACAATTTCAAGCATGTAAGTTGTATCCTTAGTCTGCTCAAAATTTATATATATACTTTTAGACAAAATACATCTTAGTTATTCAGTTTCATAAGTTATAGTGAAATTCTAGAGAATAAATATAGCTATTTATAAGATTTGGGTTATTTCAAATGTACATATAAAATCTAAGAAAATATTATTTCATTTCACATCCACCATGTAGAAAATTTGAAGATGCTCAGTAACCTATAGCAACCAGCAAACAAGTACAAAGGCCATTATAACTTGAAGATGTAATTGTTTCCAATTCTTATTTATTTTACTGTTCTATATTTTAAGAAAATAAGTTTAGGAACTTATACAGACTAAAGGTCCATTTCATATTATTGGATATGATGACATGAGTACATATGCACCACATTAGTGCAAGTTATTTAATGTTAGCTAGGCATGACTAGATGGTCAATATATTAAAAATAATAAATACATAAAAATGTATCATATTATGAGATTTAAGCTATTTAGATTAAAATTTTGTGTTTTCATATTATAATTTGTAGGCATTGCAGAATGAAAAAAGCATAATTTATGTATTTAGGAGGTTTTGGAGATTACAGATGAAATCTGAGATTTTTAGGATGAAGAATAGTTCTATTTTAACCATAACATAAAAATTACTTTGTACTCAGATTAGTAACAAAACAGACTTAAGATATTCACAAACATATTTTGAGTAAATATAATTGTGGACAAAAAACGTGCAATCTTTACTAAAAGTCTACCAAATTTTGTGAATGTACACACACTGCTTCAAAAGTTATAATATAAATACTTAACCTGTGTATATTATATACTGAGCCTGTCATGACAGGTTTAAGCGAAATTATGGAGATGCATACCACAAGAATTAGAACAGAATTACTATGGTTTTCAAGCTGTAACTTACCTTGCATGTTATCTATTTTAATTTTCATCTTTAATCTTATTAGAAACCTACCTGATTACTGGGAATCTGATGATTTTTGGAAAGGATTTCCCTGAGTTCCTTTATAGTGGCATGAATATCCATACTGACACCGAGCTTAACCTGACCAGAACAAATAAAATATTCTTCTAAGTTTAAAAATGTAAGCTTAGTTCAAAAAAATAATAATTTTTTCAATTAACAAAATAAGCCTACAATGGCAGTATCTCGAGAGTATCATCATCTGAATAGATTCTACAATGATTTGGTTTGTTTTGGAATTTCGCGTAAAGCTACTCGAGGGCTATCTGTGCTAGCCGTCCCTAATTTAGCAGTGTAAGACGAGAGGGAAAGCAGCTAGTCATAACCACCTACCACCAACTCTTGGACTACTCTTTTACCAATGAATAATGGGACTGCCTGTCACATTATAATGTCCACATGGCTAAAAGGGCTAGCATGTTTGTTGCAACGGGGATTCGAACTCATGACCCTCAGATTACAAGTCGAACGCCTTAATCCACCTGTCCATGCCAGGCCTTTCTACAATGGTATTATCTCTGCAATGCCTACAATAATATTTCTTGTATTATCTTTGCAATAATATTATTTTACAGCAAATTCCAATGATACAGAAAAACAAAGTATACAAACCAATTTTTCTCTTAAAATAAAAGACAGTAAGGGTAAATATATAAACCATTTAATATTCACTGTTGCTTTATCCACACAACCTTATTAAAGGTCTACAAATCAACTGGACATCAAATACAGAGATGCCAAATGACTGAGCATAATGATTGTAGACAGAGCCATTTGTCATTTGCAGCTACTAGGCCTGACCAATGTCTCTAAGCTGTTTATTATTATATTATTATTATAACTATTATTATTTATTACTGCTATAGATTGCTTATTTATGACTGTGTTTTGTGTATTTAATAAATAAATAAAAAAATTATTTTGAAATTATGTCTTTTATTTAGTTCAGAGTAACAAACATACTGGTAAAACAACATTAAACATGCACAAGTAAGCAGAAAAAGTCTGTGTAAGGACTAGTTTATATCATGTTTATAATACTTACTGTAATAGTTTTGCAGCTGTCGCAGCCTTTGTTTTGGTGAGAATGTATCTGGATGGTTGGGAGTTATAACAACATTGTCCATTTGACTACATACACATCTTGTGTGTTATAATACTGTTCAAAACTGAGGTGCTCAAGTTTGGTCTGAACTTGCTTTTGTTTTTAGTCACTAAACTAAATATTCTTTCACTGTCAGCATTAGAATGGAAGATTGTAAGAATTCCGAGCATAACCCTACACAGAATGTCATACTTCTGGTTACCATTTCCATCCTTAACTGTAGACAGCTGAACCCAAAACTTGTCAACATTCAACTGAAGGACAGTTTCTGAGAAAATATCAATTTGATACTTCAAATATTGCCCTTCCAACTTGTCAATAGTGTCGTGCTCATGTGTATTGACAAGGATAGAATACCTGTCTGTGAAGAAACGTAGAGAAGAGAAATCTTTGCTGACTTTCAGTTTTGGATCAGCAACCTCTGCGTGAATCAGAAGTTCATCATTTAGAGGGAAATGTTTCATCATGTAATTTGTAGCTGCAATATAGTATTTCTTGACACTGGTGTAGAAGTTGATCAGGTCCAGGTCCTTTAACAATGTATTCCTTGGCAGCATTTCCAATAGAAACTGCCTCATCAGATTTGTGTAAGGATTTATTGTTGTAGTCAAGTTCAGTGATGTTGCCTTCACTGGCTTGATGTATCTGACAAGTATATTTTTAACTTGTGTAATCAGAGTTCTATGCATAATGTGTATACAAGGTTCTTCTCTTTGCAATATCAAATTGGCTTGCTCAAATAGAGGAATTGCAGACTGAAGAAAAAGACAAAATAACAAGTTCATTTCATTGTCCCAGAAAACTGTTAACTTATCTAACTTGCTCTGCACATAACTTTTCTTGGTTACTTCCTTGCAAGCTTTGGTTTCCTTCTCTTTTTTCATTGATTGTCTCTTCTTTAGTGCAAGGTCAGACTGCCTAAACATATATTGAGTTATATCGTATATTTCTTTGTCTGCTTTTGGAGACTGTTGTCTTGTGCCCCTGTGTGGCTGGGAGGGTGTCTTGACTGTGCCCCTGTGTGGCTGGGAGGGTGTCTTGACTGTGCCCCTGTGTGGCTGGGAGGGTGTCTTGACTGTGCCCCTGTGTGGCTGGGAGGATGTCTTGACTCTGTCCCTGTGTGGCTGAGAGGATGTCTTGACTCTGTCCCTGTGTGGCTGGGAGGATGTCTTGACTCTGTCCCTGTGTGGCTGGGAGGGTGTCTTGACTCTGTCCCTGTGTGGCCGAGAGGATATCCTGACTGTTAAAGTCTTGCTGCCTGACTGAGCTGCACGTTTAGATCATTTTGAATCTAGTTTTCCTTTTCACAGTGAAAATACTTCTTCAATGGCTTCCACATGTCCAATATTCTGTCGAGGCACACCCAAAGTGATAGCCATCTTGTGTTAACAAGTTGTAGAATTTTTCTTGTTTCTTTGTTACACAATCCTTGAAACTCTTTGAAATGTTGTTTTCTGCAACTTTTGTCCAGAAAATAGCGGATATCTATCAATATATCAGAAACTGGACAGGGCAGATTCTCTGGAAACTTTCTGGGCAGCAATATTCATGAGGTGACAAACACAGCCCATGAAGTAAATGCTAGGCTGTCGTCTTGGGATGTGTCCCATCACACCTTTACCTATACCAGATATAACTGAGGCATTGTCTGAAGGAAAACTAAGACAGTTTTCCCACTGAATTTTCCTCTTTGTCAGTTCATGGTCCAAAAGCTTAAAAATATTCTCTCCTATTGAAGCTTCTTTCCATGCCACCATTGTCAAAAGAGAACAAACAATTTTTCCAAGCAAAGGGTCAAGATATTGTACAACCACTGGATACAGTTTTGAGTCATCCATGTCTGTGGATCCATCTGTGGCTAAACTGTAAACACTGTTAGTAAGTATGCTTGAAATCATTTTGTCATCTTCACAACCCAACATTTGTACAATGGCTGTAGTTTTGGTTCTAGCACAGCCATATTTTTTTTGCTATATCAGTCTGAGAACATTTTTCTGAATAGATGTCTTGCATGATTGGCTACAGCTAGGGGTAAATTATGAGCAATGACGAATCGCATGAACATCACTTCTGCATTTATGGTTTCATATTCTAAATTTTTAATCATAAATGTCATTATCTGCATCGTTTTTGTCTTCGCCTCAGCCTTTTGTTGGTGAGATCCTGATTTTATATGTCTGGAACAATCGTTTATTCCACCATGCGCCACAGAAAAATTGATATGACAAACTGTACAAAACGCATGACTGTCACTGAATTTTGATGCAATGACCAGATATTTTGCACTATACTCTTTCCTAAATTTTTGATTCACAGTTTTAGTCCATTTAGATTTACCAGAAACAAGACAATCTGGTAAACGAGGCCTCTTTTTTTTCCAACTTGTGAACAATCGCATTGGTGTTTCAATGTCGCTTAGAAAATGAGAAATACCCATCTACATGAGTGCTGATTGGGTGACAAGCACTGATGACATAACTGTAGATTCCCCCACGTACCCAGTATGGAGAAGCTCTACACTCAAACTGTTGGTAGACGTTGGAGATACAAATATTTTTTTATTATTTCAAGCACAAACACGATTATCGCAAGTAGCCATTTGGACTATGTCTTTTATTTATTATCAAAATTTATTTGTATCTCACTAGAAATTTTCTTTTCACCCCTTTCAAGCCCTGGGAGAACAATTTATCACTTTATTGTATAGGCCTATATAATATATAATAATTTGGGAGTTCCAACAAGTCGTAATATTTATCTGTATGAGTGTATAGTCATAATGTATACACCAAAATCATAATGATTACGCTCAGTCGTAATGGTTGACATCTCTGCAAATAGGCTAACATGGCAGACAAGCTAAAACAAAACTGATTTTCATTTTCTGAGAGCAAAATGTAAAACTATAGAAAAAATTTCAAAAAAAAAGTGGAAAATAAATAATTGAATAGTAACAGAAAGAAAAATACAAAACTATACAACAGACACAAAACCATATGTACTGAAGAAACTTTTACCAACGTTTTCATTAAAAACCAACACCTCATACATGTATGTATTCAGCCACAAATCTCAGAGTTGTCTAGTAAATAAAAACTTTTAATTTATATTCATTTGTATAAGAAGAAAATTTGAGGCATCTGTATTGTGAGACATTCAGTTATTAATGCTAATTTTAGGAACATGAAGTGTATAGTTACCTCCTAAATAAAACTAAAAAGTAAACAGATATTCATTCCCCAATCATTTTATTCCAACGTAAAAAGTTAGGATATGATAGAAAAAAAAAAAAGTCAAAACTGGGGGTTAAAGGAGATAGCATTTATTTTATTATGCTTACATCCTATTTTGGAACTACAAATTTTATAGTTGAAATGGCCTTAAACTTTCAAACCTTCAAGATAAATGTTACAGAGACGTAGATTAGGAGAATATTTCAACCATATGATACAATTCTAACAAAACACTTACTGTTGAATGGATAAGACATCTGATAAAAGGTTAGTTATATATTTTGAATTTTGTAAAAAATTTTGTCTTCTGGCATCATCTATCTTTAGGTAACAAAAAATCACTCTTAAGTACTGCTTCAGTTAAAATTCTCACCTGTCTTGGGTCACCTTTCAGCCCGACCAAATTTACAAACACTGGTCTTGTTTGTCGGTGAAGAATGGGAAGAGACAAACAGATATATGGATCAAATGTGTTGCTCTGTTTTCCATAATTAGGGCAAACTAGAGATGACCGAAACTGGCCCTGGAAACAATCGAGAACAAAACTGCTGTTACACCTGGCATAGTTCGCAAGAGTTTCAGCAGCCACCACGTCGTCAGGTCGTCCATGGCTGTCCTGAAAGTATAAAATAACGTTTAGTCTTAGAATATATATCATTCTCTTATAAGAACAAATGTTTAACAATTAGCAAAGAAAATTACAATATCATTCCTTCAAAGAAAAATAAATAAATGAAAATCATACAATGGAAAATACAAGAAACCTTTAATATTAGACTTGTATCTCTTATACTGTTCACAAGGATGAAATTGACATACATGAGAACAGTCACAGTTCTTAATAAAGCTATATCATGATAACTGATATCACTGAATTATACCTCTGGAGTTTAATAAAGCTATATCATGATATCTGATATCACTGAATTATACCTCTGGAGTTTAATAAAGCCATATTATGATATTTGATATCACTGAATTATACCTCTGGAGTTTAATAAAGCTATATCGTGATATCTGATATCACTGAATTATACCTCTGGGATTTAATAAGGCTATATTATGATCTCTGATATCACTAAATTACACCTCTGGGGTTTAATAAAGCTATATTATGATCTCTGATATCACTAAATTATACCTCTGGGATTTAATAAAGGTATATTATGATCTCTGATATCACTAAATTATACCTCTGGGATTTAATAAAGGTATATTATGATCTCTGATATCACTAAATTATACCTCTGGAGTTTAATAAAGCTATATTATGATCTCTGGTATCACTAAATTACACCTCTGGGATTTAATAAAGGTATATTATGATCTCTGATATCACTAAATTACACCTCTGGGATTTAATAAAGGTATATTATGATCTCTGGTATCACTAAATTACACCTCTGGGATTTAATAAAGCTATATTATGATCTCTGGTATCACTAAATTACACCTCTGGGATTTAATAAAGCTATATTATGATCTCTGATATCACTAAATTACACCTCTGGGATTTAATAAAGCTATATTATGATCTCTGATATCACTAAATTATACCTCTGGGATTTAATAAAGCTATATTATGATCTCTGGTATCACTAAATTACACCTCTGGGATTTAATAAAGCTATATTATGATCTCTGGTATCACTAAATTACACCTCTGGGATTTAATAAAGCTATATTATGATCTCTCACATCACTAAATTATACTTCTGGGATTTAATAAAGGTATATTATGATCTCTGATATCACTAAATTATACTTCTGGGATTTAATAAAGCTATATTATGATCTCTGATATCACTAAATTACACCTCTGGGGTTTAATAAAGCTATATTATGATCTCTGATATCACTAAATTATACTTCTGGGATTTAATAAAGCTATATTATGATCTCTCATATCACTAAATTATACCTCTGGAGTTTAATAAAACTATATTATGATCTCTGGTATCACTAAATTATACCTCTGGGGTTTGTGAAATCTAACTTTTACCCAAGAGAATATTTTTTATTAAAACAAGTGAAACTAAAGTGTTAACTGTTTGCATTTTAGCTTTTCCATGATGTCTATATGTTTTCTTTAGGACAAAAGAAACACTTAAAACAAATAATCAATTCCACTTAGCTAAGTTTTAAAATAAAGATTTAAACTGTTTTACCAAAACAGACGTAGCTCAAAATCAACAGAGCATGAAAACACTTATAAATCTTACAGAAACAAGATCATAATATTATAGTGCATATTTCTCAAATATTATGGATATTTGAGAAATTGTAAAATGTTTTCTAACAGTTTATAGATACCTGAAGAACCATAACATATGTTTTCTAACAGTTTATAGATACCTGAAGAACCATAACATGTGTTTTCTAACAACTTATAGATACCTGTAGAACTACAACATATGTTTTCTAACAACTTATAGATACCTGAAGAACTACGACATATGTTTTCTAACAACTTATAGATACCTGTAGAACTACAACATATGTTTTCTAACAATTTACAGATACCCGAAGAACTACAACATATGTTTTCTAACAATTTACAGACACCCGAAGAACTACAACATATGTTTTCTAACAATTTATAGATACCCGTAGAACTACAACATATGTTTTCTAACAATTTATAGATACCTGTAGAACTACAACATATGTTTTCTAACAATTTATAGATACCTGAAGAACTACAACATATGTTTTCTAACAATTTATAGATACCTGAAGAACTACAACATATGTTTTCTAACTACTTAGATACCTGTAGAACTACAACATATGTTTTCTAACAACTTATAGATACCTGTAGAACTACAACATATGTTTTCTAACAACTTATAGATACCTGTAGAACTACAACATATGTTTCCTAACAACTTATAGATACCTGAAGAACTACAACATATGTTTCCTAACAACTTATAGATACCTGAAGAACTACAACATATGTTTCCTAACAACTTATAGATACCCAAAGAAATACAACATATGTTTCCTAACAACTTATAGATACCCGAAAAACTACAACATGTTTCCTAACAACTTATAGATACTCGAAGTACTACAACATATGTTTCCTAACAACTAAAAGATACCCGAAGAACTACAATATATGTTTCCTAACAACTTATAGATACCTGTAGAACTACAACATATGTTTTCTAACAACTTATAGATACCTGAAGAACTACAACATATGTTTTCTAACAACTTATAGATACCTGTAGAACTACAATATATGTTTCATAACAACTTATAGATACCTGTAGAACTACAACATATGTTTTCTAACAACTTATAGATACACGAAGAACTACAACATATGTTTTCTAACAACATATAGATACACGAAGAACTACAACATATGTTTTCTAACTTATACATACCTGTAGAACTACAACATATGTTTTCTAACAACTTATACATACCCGAAGAACTACAACATATGTTTTCTAACAACTTATAGGTACCCGAAGAACTACAACATATGTTTTCTAACAACTTATAGATACCTGAAGAACTACAACATATGTTTTCTAACAACTTAGATACCCAAAGAACTACAACATATGTTTTCTAACAACTTATAGATACCTGTAGAACTACAACATATGTTTTCTAACAACTTATAGATACCTGTAGAACTACAACATATGTTTTCTAACAACTTAGATACCCAAAGAACTACAACATATGTTTCCTAACAACTTATAGATACCTGTAGAACTACAACATATGTTTTCTAACAACTTATAGATACCCGAAGAACTACAACATATGTTTTCTAACAACTTAGATACCCGAAGAACTACAACATATGTTTCCTAACAACTTATAGATACCTGTAGAACTACAACATATGTTTTCTAACTACTTAGATACCCGAAGAACTACAACATATGTTTTCTAACAACTTATAGATACCTGTAGAACTACAATATATGTTTCATAACAACTTATAGATACCTGTAGAACTACAACATATGTTTCCTAACAACTTATAGATACCCGAAGAACTACAACATATGTTTCCTAACAACTTATAGATACCTGTAGAACTACAACATATGTTTTCTAACAACTTAGATACCCAAAGAACTACAACATATGTTTCCTAACAACTTATAGATACCTGTAGAACTACAACATATGTTTTCTAACAACTTATAGATACCCGAAGAACTACAACATATGTTTTTTAACAATTTACAGATACCTGTAGAACTACAACATATGTTTCCTAACAACTTATAGATACCTGTAGAACTACAACAAATGTTTTCTAACAGTTTATATGTCTGATATGTCATTGTCATTATGTGGCTCATGTTGTTAGAATTAATAAAAGAAAATGTAGTCTGAATCCTTTTTTTTTAACTTTAAAGGGCCACTTGTGATTCATATAATGCATTAACATGAGTAAATTACTTACAGGTTAACTCAACTATGATATGGTCACATCTTAGCTTGAAATACAGAAGTAACTCCATCTACATCTTGGATTTCTTGTTTTTTGTTTCTTCTAGAATTTTGTGCAAATATGTACATTGGCTAGCTAGACATAACCGTTTCTAATATTCAACTGTTAGACTAGAGATAAGGCAGCTAGTCAACAGCACATATCACCAAATTTGCAGCTGTTCACATCTGACCAAGCAGTGTGATTTGACAGTCACTCTTATAACATACCCGTAGACTCCTAACCGCAGAATCTAAAAATACTAACCAACAGGTGACATCAAACATACATGCGTGCACAACATGATGACAAATGAGCAGGCTTAAGCAAAACATAAGGAACTACCTTATCCCAATGACAATGGAGCAGGCTTGAAAAAAACATGTAGCTTAATTATACACCCCTATCAAATGCAATACTGTTTCTAAGCGCCTGGAATTTTGCCTGTTTACACTAACGATTAATAGACAAGTTCCTGTTTCATGGAACATTCCCAAAAGGTCACTTCACTTTCTTTGTAATTCTTCCCTTACAAAGAATAATATCATACATTCAGTTTTGAAAATAAAAAACAAAATAATAATTCTGGTAATATAAATAAACATCTCAGTTCCCAAAGCCAATTTCTTGAAACTGTTATAAAAGTTAGAATTTAAACGACAACAACATGCCTTCAAAACTGACTTCAATACTATTGCCATACATTAACTCTGTATGACAATGGACATAGTACAAGCTTATAAAGTGTAAGTACATTGTAAGTAAAGTAAGTTTTAGCATTACAAGCCTTCATTCTTACAACAGCTGCAATTGGCAAAAAAGTAAAAATTGGACTGTCAACTCACCTTTGACATTTACTTCAAAGCTTTTGTTCTAATGAACAGATATCTAAACATTAATAATTTCGGTTGCCAAGAGAAATGTGAGAAAGGTGAAACACGTACAGTGTCAGTCAACAGACTAATGAAATATGTATTATGTGTGCTTAAACAAGGCCCTGAAATATACCACGTGCCAGGTTGCATTTTATTTATGCATAGGGCTGTGTTAAACAGAACTCAAAGCTATAAAGTTCTGAACTGTTGTGAGACTGGAATTTTTTTTGCATTCTTTGAGTTCCAAACTGAACTTTGTTTCACTGATTTTCACGATGTATTCAGCACTTCATGTTTTTGTTTTTCAGGAATATAGCATTGCACTTACAGAACACATTATACATTTGTGCTATTTTGTTTTTCTTATTTTTCTAAATTGAATAAATGAGTGCAAGTGTTTAGACTTATATGGAACCAAAGGAAGTTAGTTCAGGCAGCAATATCAAGAAGTTGTTGATGTCATATGACTGTTAGCAAGCAATCACTGCTGTGAAATTAAATAAATATACACTGCTGGCCAAATTCTTAAGGCCAATCAATGAACATAAAGCAAAAATATGCATTTTGCATTGTTAGACTAAGCCACTTGCTTGAGTAGAGCTTCGAAAGATGAAAATAAGAAAAGGGAAAATAAAAATAAAAAACATTCTTAGCATTTAATAGGGAAAATGTGAACACTATGAAATTAGCCTAAATACTAGCTGGTCAAAAGTTTAAGACCATACCAAAAAGAAGTCCTAAATATGGTAGGAAATGCCTAACAAAATGGCACATTGAGAGAGACCTTGCTTTTGTAGCTCAACAATTCAGCCACGTTCAAACTCTGTCAATTGTTTACCCTTTGCCATGTTTTTACCCAATGTAACATAGGAGATGTCAGTGGGAAATGTTGACAACGCTAATGCTTGAACACAAATGACTAAATTTTGTTACGTGTTTACCGATCAATATTGTTTACCGATTAATGCTGATTACAGAGTATGGTCTTAAACTTTTGACCAGCTAGTATTTAGGCTAATTTCATAGCGTTCGCATTTTCCCTATTATATACCAATAAAGATTTTTTATTTTTATTTTCCCTTTTCTTATTTTTGTCTTTTGAAGCTCTACTCAAATAAGTGGTTGAGTCTAACAATGCAAAATCCATATTTTTTCTTTATGTTCATTGGCCTTAAGATTTTGGCCAGCAGTGCATATATAACCCCATTTCCTGGTACAAACAGTAGTGAAGTTAGGCTAGGCATACCAACAGACCCTTGCTTATTGTTGTACAGTATTGTAATGTGAAGTACCTTAGACCTATTCTTAAAAGACCTGCTTGGTCTATTAATGCCACAGTAATTATTTTTATTTTACTTTTATTCATTGCAAATTACAGTTATTTATTCTATTTTAATAATTGAAGTTTCACTTTAACATATACGATAAAGTTTAATAATGAACCCTTTATTTTTAGTGTAAAACTGTAAGTTTTGTTCCATAACTACACAACTAACCCAAAATATATTCCATAACTTTTCTACATGAGACCTAGCTCCTAAGTTTTAGTTGTGGATCCAAGATCTGAAATTATTTGTCAAGGCCTGATGTAGAGGTCAGCTTTTAGTCAATCTAAGTCAACTGACTAAAACAAATTGTGTTATATGTGCTTAAACACAAACACAAATTTACAGTTTCAATAAAAATTACTAAAAAAACTTACTTCAACTATGATGCTCAACTTACATCATAATACACCCAATTTTGTGAAATGTAAGGAGATCAAAGGGCCCCTCTTGACCCTTCCTGCAGGCACCCATGGTGATAATGTCTAATCCTAGGTCTCTGTTTTACCAAAAAGAAATGTTGAAAGAACCTGTGCTGATAATGTTTAATCCTGGGTCTCTGTTTTACCAAGAAGAAATGTTGAAAGAACCCATGGTGATAATGTTTAATCCTAGGTCTCTGTTTTACCAAGAAGAAATGTTAAAAGAACCCATGGTGATAATGTTTAATCCTAGGCCTCTGTTTTACCAAAAAGAAGTGTTCAAAGAACCAACCCTGATAATGTTTATTCCTGGGTCTCTGTTTTACCAAGAAGAAATGTTGAAAGAACCCATGGTGATAATGTTTAATCCTAGGTCTCTGTTTTACCAAAAAGAAGTGTTGAAAGAACCTGTGCTGATAATGTTTAATCCTGGGTCTCTGTTTTACCAAGAAGAAATGTTGAAAGAACCCATGGTGATAATGTTTAATCCTGGGTCTCTGTTTTACCAAGAAGAAATGTTGAAAGAACCCATGGTGATAATGTTTAATCCTAGGCCTCTGTTTTACCAAAAAGAAGTGTTCAAAGAACCAACCCTGATAATGTTTATTCCTGGGTCTCTGTTTTACCAAGAAGAAATGTTGAAAGAATACACAATGTAATCCTAAATTATGAGAAAGATTTCTGTATTTGAATAATGTATACATCAACTTATTTCAAACACACATTTCTCTAAGTATTAGTAACAAATGGCAGGATACTAAACATTAACTAACCCACCAATGCTGATAACGCCACTGCAATATTTGTGTTTACTTTTTCATTTTACTTCTTTCATATTTTTCTCATCTTTACCAACTATTTAAGCTTCATATTACAGTGATATAGCAAAGATCATCAAAACCCTTTTTCTTTATACCAACCAAAACACGAGTAACAAACTTCAACATCAAACGCGACAACACATGCACATGTTACACCACTAATGTGTCATACACAAACTAGCTTGTTTAAGATAATGCTATAGTAGTAAAGTGGATTTCTGATTTCTCCCAATCAGAATATTTAAAGCACCATCTTTGGTTCTTTCTGACTACCAGTCTCTCATCACTCTGTTTTTATACATCAATATCATCTTTATAAATTAAACCCATACATCATCATTACCTAATGCCATCATTTCCATTTCTGGAAACATCTCCAAGCACGTCCAGATACTTAAATGATCTACCTCTGTGGAGTTCCACATGAAGAGTGCTTTATATCATTATAAAAACTTGAGTAAAGTCTTTAAAAGAACTTATGACAGCTTTTAAGAATCTACATGAATTTAAAACATATGATAGAATCCTCTTCCATTCTAACCATGATAAATCTGCTGGTGTTACTTATAACAATGTATTCAAAATAGTTGTGCTACAGATCATAAACACATTTGAATATATCATGTCTTGAAAGTCTACTCACTTTGTTCTCATGTCAACAAAACAACAAGTGTTCCATCCTGCCTTCAGTTTTCTTTCTCAGTATCATTAGCAGTGCAACTTCTTTTACAATCACTATGATTTACCTTTCATTGTGTGATGGTACTTAATTATCAAAATATTTTACTGCTTCCTGATAATTCTTTGAATTATTTAAATACAAAAACTTACTCTTTTATAGCAACTACCCCAGTCATTCATAAATCCAACAGTAACTATTTAGTGCCCATTGAAAGAACAAATCCAAGATGTTCCAAAATCAAACAGTGACCTCTCAGTGATCTCTATAGGAACTGTCTCCAGATGTTCACATATCACACAGTAACCTTTAGAGGAACTATACAATATTCACAAATGAAACAATGACTTCTTGGTGATATACAAGGAAGTTACCCCCAGATATTCACAAATAAAACAGTTACTATTAATTACCTTTACGAGAACTACACATTCACAAAGCAATCTTATACTTACTGTGCTATAGCTCAAAATAGTGGGTCAGCCTAAGTCTAAACAAGTAATGATAAGTAGACTCCTCAAGGGAGAACTGCCAACAAAAACAGATGATATATACTGCAGACATAGTCAGCATTAAGAGAGATGGTCCACAATCCAGTAAAAAGCAGGTAAAGAAGCCAATTCATTGAGACTTCACCAAGAGTTTGCAAACAAGGGAATTGTTGACCATATTAGGCCATATCTAAATAAGGAAAATTAGGAGTTGTTAACCATATTACCTCATGATATTTAAATCAGGAAATCCAAGCAGTTGTTTTAATGGAATATAACTGAATGATGCACTAGAAGTGGTAATATTAGTATTATATCCAACGGTGTACCAGAAGTTCAACCTTGTAGATACAGAGAGAAGATTCATCCTAGATCCACATGTCAGACTTAAAAAAAAACATTCAGGGATGCTTTCCAACAAGAGTGAGAAGCATAAGTGGAGGTAATGGAACATTGATGGCAACAGAAAAATGTTCCATTCACATATACAAATCTTATAATGAAGGACGTGGTAAAAAAAACCATTGAGGTCAAAGAATTCCATGAGCCATCCTACTGATCAAGCAAAGATCAACTGAACAGGTGCATATGTGCATGACCCAAAAGGATGAGCAGCACTGATGATGTCACCATCACCAAACACAAAACCTAACATACAGAATGAGTACAGCATGCATAAGTACTAATAACAGCAAGGTCCAATGCTCACAGGAAGATAGGAAAAGACTGAACTCAGCTGAATACAAGTTGAAAAACACCCCACACTGCTCATCAGTGAATAAAATATTTAGTGGGAGTAGGAATGAACACAGCCTGAAACAGAGATTGGACACATATGGGAGAGGAAGGAGAAAAGGAAACAAAAGGAGGGCCCAAAAGGAAGAGTGTGAAGAGAAACGCCATGAGTAAAAATTAGAAAAACTCTTGAACGTCAGGAGACGTGTGACAACACAAGTTCAAACTGTAACAGCACACAGAAGAGAAACCCCACCAACAACCTCAGCTGCCATATACGAGGAGGAGTTGGGAATCGACTGACAAAGAATTGAGTTTAAAAAAGAAATAGAATAACGGAAGTTAGGGTTGGTTACAATGTGGAAATGACTTAAAAAAATAAAAACTGATGATGGGCAGCCGCCAAGCTTCAGGGCAAAGAATGGGAGAGGCAAAGAACTTGAAGAATGGTAAAAAGAAGTTTATTCTAGAATAGAAGAACAACCCAGCTATCTAAAGTAATAAAGACACAAATAAAAAGGAAAGGTATAATAGCATGACAACAGCGAAAAAGTGAAGAGAACCAGAATCACCTGCAAAACACTCAGTGGCATGGCGGAGTGCTTAAGACTTGATGTATAGAGAGAAGGGTAAACAAGTGTGGTGAAAAGCAACAGAGATAGATAGGTGTAAGGGACACTAAAGGGTGAAAGTTACATAAAAGTTCATCTCTTCTTCAAAAATGAAGGAAATTCCAACTGTGACAATGTTCAAAAACAGAAGCAGAAAGAATAAAATAAAGTATATCAAAATTAGATAGATTGGAATCAATACGTTTAACACCATGGTAACAAAAATAGTCAAGTAGGAATTGTAAGTGATATAAGCTAGGACGAGGACTAAAAAGTAGAAAATTAGCAGAACATAATCTGGGAAGAAAAAAACACACCAATTCTCTTAAAGGTACATATCAACCACACAAGACACTTTCAGATCAAACATACTAGTGTTGTTGCTTTATCGCTGGCCTCTGATCACACATACATGCTGAATTTGAAACAATGTGGTGGTGGCAAGTCTGAAAGATAAATAATCAAATGTAATTGTCTACATATTTATTAATTTAAAATTAGCCTTTATCCACTGTAAAGTTGTTAGGTGGCAGAAAATTAAATATGGTACATATAAAATCATTTGTTGGTGTACACTATATACAAGTTAAATACTGTTATGTATAAAACCATTTGTTGATGTACACTATATACAAGTTAAATACTGTTATGTATAAAACCATTTCTTGATGTACACTATATACAAGTTAAATACTGTTATGTATAAAACCATTTGTTGATGTACACTATATACAAGTTAAATACTGTTATGTATAAAACCATTTGTTGATGTACACTATATACAAGTTAAACTGTTATGTATAAAACCATTTGTTGATGTACACTATATACAAGTTAAATACTGTTATGTATAAAACCATTTGTTGATGTACACTATATACAAGTTAAATACTGTTATGTATAAAACCATTTGTTGATGTACACTATATACAAGTTAAATACTGTTATGTATAAAACCATTTGTTGATGTACACTATATACAAGTTAAATACTGTTATGTATAAAACCATTTGTTGATGTACACTATATACAAGTTAAATACTGTTATGTATAAAACCATTTGTTGATGTACACTATATACAAGTTAAATACTGTTATGTATAAAACCATTTGTTGATGTACACTATATACAAGTTAAATACTGTTATGTATAAAACCATTTGTTGATGTACACTATATACAAGTTAAATACTGTTATGTATAAAACCATTTGTTGATGTACACTATATACAAGTTAAATACTGTTATGTATAAAACCATTTGTTGATGTACACTATATACAAGTTAAATACTGTTATGTATAAAACCATTTGTTGATGTACACTATATACAAGTTAAATACTGTTATGTATAAAACCATTTGTTGATGTACACTATATACAAGTTAAATACTGTTATGTATAAAACCATTTGTTGATGTACACTATATACAAGTTAAATACTGTTATGTATAAAACCATTTGTTGATGTACACTATATACAAGTTAAATACTGTTATGTATAAAACCATTTGTTGATGTACACTATATACAAGTTAAATACTGTTATGTATAAAACCATTTGTTGATGTACACTATATACAAGTTAAATACTGTTATGTATAAAACCATTTGTTGATGTACACTATATACAAGTTAAATACTGTTATGTATAAAACCATTTGTTGATGTACACTATATACAAGTTAAATACTGTTATGTATAAAACCATTTGTTGATGTACACTATATACAAGTTAAATACTGTTATGTATAAAACCATTTGTTGATGTACACTATATACAAGTTAAATACTGTTATGTATAAAACCATTTGTTGATGTACACTATATACAAGTTAAATACTGTTATGTATAAAACCATTTGTTGATGTACACTATATACAAGTTAAATACTGTTATGTATAAAACCATTTGTTGATGTACACTATATACAAGTTAAATACTGTTATGTATAAAACCATTTGTTGATGTACACTATATACAAGTTAAATACTGTTATGTATAAAACCATTTGTTGATGTACACTATATACAAGTTAAATACTGTTATGTATAAAACCATTTGTTGATGTACACTATATACAAGTTCAACTGTTATGTATAAAACCATTTGTTGATGTACACTATATACAAGTTAAATACTGTTATGTATAAAACCATTTGTTGATGTACACTATATACAAGTTAAATACTGTTATGTATAAAACCATTTGTTGATGTACACTATATACAAGTTAAATACTGTTATGTATAAAACCATTTGTTGATGTACACTATATACAAGTTAAATACTGTTATGTATAAAACCATTTGTTGATGTACACTATATACAAGTTAAATACTGTTATGTATAAAACCATTTGTTGATGTACACTATATACAAGTTAAATACTGTTATGTATAAAACCATTTGTTGATGTACACTATATACAAGTTAAATACTGTTATGTATAAAACCATTTGTTGATGTACACTATATACAAGTTAAATACTGTTATGTATAAAACCATTTGTTGATGTACACTATATACAAGTTAAACTGTTATGTATAAAACCATTTGTTGATGTACACTATATACAAGTTAAATACTGTTATGTATAAAACCATTTGTTGATGTACACTATATACAAGTTAAATACTGTTATGTATAAAACCATTTGTTGATGTACACTATATACAAGTTAAATACTGTTATGTATAAAACCATTTGTTGATGTACACTATATACAAGTTAAATACTGTTATGTATAAAACCATTTGTTGATGTACACTATATACAAGTTAAATACTGTTATGTATAAAACCATTTGTTGATGTACACTATATACAAGTTAAATACTGTTATGTATAAAACCATTTGTTGATGTACACTATATACAAGTTAAATACTGTTATGTATAAAACCATTTGTTGATGTACACTATATACAAGTTAAATACTGTTATGTATAAAACCATTTGTTGATGTACACTATATACAAGTTAAATACTGTTATGTATAAAACCATTTGTTGATGTACACTATATACAAGTTAAATACTGTTATGTATAAAACCATTTGTTGATGTACACTATATACAAGTTAAATACTGTTATGTATAAAACCATTTGTTGATGTACACTATATACAAGTTAAATACTGTTATGTATAAAACCATTTGTTGATGTACACTATATACAAGTTAAATACTGTTATGTATAAAACCATTTGTTGATGTACACTATATACAAGTTAAATACTGTTATGTATAAAACCATTTGTTGATGTACACTATATACAAGTTAAATACTGTTATGTATAAAACCATTTGTTGATGTACACTATATACAAGTTAAATACTGTTATGTATAAAACCATTTGTTGATGTACACTATATACAAGTTAAATACTGTTATGTATAAAACCATTTGTTGATGTACACTATATACAAGTTAAATACTGTTATGTATAAAACCATTTGTTGATGTACACTATATACAAGTTAAATACTGTTATGTATAAAACCATTTGTTGATGTACACTATATACAAGTTAAATACTGTTATGTATAAAACCATTTGTTGATGTACACTATATACAAGTTAAATACTGTTATGTATAAAACCATTTGTTGATGTACACTATATACAAGTTAAATACTGTTATGTATAAAACCATTTGTTGATGTACACTATATACAAGTTAAATACTGTTATGTATAAAACCATTTGTTGATGTACACTATATACAAGTTAAATACTGTTATGTATAAAACCATTTGTTGATGTACACTATATACAAGTTAAATACTGTTATGTATAAAACCATTTGTTGATGTACACTATATACAAGTTAAATACTGTTATGTATAAAACCATTTGTTGATGTACACTATATACAAGTTAAATACTGTTATGTATAAAACCATTTGTTGATGTACACTATATACAAGTTAAATACTGTTATGTATAAAACCATTTGTTGATGTACACTATATACAAGTTAAATACTGTTATGTATAAAACCATTTGTTGATGTACACTATATACAAGTTAAATACTGTTATGTATAAAACCATTTGTTGATGTACACTATATACAAGTTAAATACTGTTATGTATAAAACCATTTGTTGATGTACACTATATACAAGTTAAATACTGTTATGTATAAAACCATTTGTTGATGTACACTATATACAAGTTAAATACTGTTATGTATAAAACCATTTGTTGATGTACACTATATACAAGTTAAATACTGTTATGTATAAAACCATTTGTTGATGTACACTATATACAAGTTAAATACTGTTATGTATAAAACCATTTGTTGATGTACACTATATACAAGTTAAATACTGTTATGTATAAAACCATTTGTTGATGTACACTATATACAAGTTAAATACTGTTATGTATAAAACCATTTGTTGATGTACACTATATACAAGTTAAATACTGTTATGTATAAAACCATTTGTTGATGTACACTATATACAAGTTAAATACTGTTATGTATAAAACCATTTGTTGATGTACACTATATACAAGTTAAATACTGTTATGTATAAAACCATTTGTTGATGTACACTATATACAAGTTAAATACTGTTATGTATAAAACCATTTGTTGATGTACACTATATACAAGTTAAATACTGTTATGTATAAAACCATTTGTTGATGTACACTATATACAAGTTAAATACTGTTATGTATAAAACCATTTGTTGATGTACACTATATACAAGTTAAATACTGTTATGTATAAAACCATTTGTTGATGTACACTATATACAAGTTAAATACTGTTATGTATAAAACCATTTGTTGATGTACACTATATACAAGTTAAATACTGTTATGTATAAAACCGTTTGTTGATGTACACTATATACAAGTTAAATACTGTTATGTATAAAACCATTTGTTGATGTACACTATATACAAGTTAAATACTGTTATGTATAAAACCATTTGTTGATGTACACTATATACAAGTTAAATACTGTTATGTATAAAACCATTTGTTGATGTACACTATATACAAGTTAAATACTGTTATGTATAAAACCATTTGTTGATGTACACTATATACAAGTTAAATACTGTTATGTATAAAACCATTTGTTGATGTACACTATATACAAGTTAAATACTGTTATGTATAAAACCATTTGTTGATGTACACTATATACAAGTTAAATACTGTTATGTATAAAACCATTTGTTGATGTACACTATATACAAGTTAAATACTGTTATGTATAAAACCATTTGTTGATGTACACTATATACAAGTTAAATACTGTTATGTATAAAACCATTTGTTGATGTACACTATATACAAGTTAAATACTGTTATGTATAAAACCATTTGTTGATGTACACTATATACAAGTTAAATACTGTTATGTATAAAACCATTTGTTGATGTACACTATATACAAGTTAAATACTGTTATGTATAAAACCATTTGTTGATGTACACTATATACAAGTTAAATACTGTTATGTATAAAACCATTTGTTGATGTACACTATATACAAGTTAAATACTGTTATGTATAAAACCATTTGTTGATGTACACTATATACAAGTTAAATACTGTTATGTATAAAACCATTTGTTGATGTACACTATATACAAGTTAAATACTGTTATGTATAAAACCATTTGTTGATGTACACTATATACAAGTTAAATACTGTTATGTATAAAACCATTTGTTGATGTACACTATATACAAGTTAGTTAAATACTGTCACTATATACAAGTTAAATACTGTTATGTATAAAACCATTTGTTGATGTACACTATATACAAGTTAAATACTGTTATGTATAAAACCATTTGTTGATGTACACTATATACAAGTTAAATACTGTTATGTATAAAACCATTTGTTGATGTACACTATATACAAGTTAAATACTGTTATGTATAAAACCATTTGTTGATGTACACTATATACAAGTTAAATACTGTTATGTATAAAACCATTTGTTGATGTACACTATATACAAGTTAAATACTGTTATGTATAAAACCATTTGTTGATGTACACTATATACAAGTTAAATACTGTTATGTATAAAACCATTTGTTGATGTACACTATATACAAGTTAAATACTGTTATGTATAAAACCATTTGTTGATGTACACTATATACAAGTTAAATACTGTTATGTATAAAACCATTTGTTGATGTACACTATATACAAGTTAAATACTGTTATGTATAAAACCATTTGTTGATGTACACTATATACAAGTTAAATACTGTTATGTATAAAACCATTTGTTGATGTACACTATATACAAGTTAAATACTGTTATGTATAAAACCATTTGTTGATGTACACTATATACAAGTTAAATACTGTTATGTATAAAACCATTTGTTGATGTACACTATATACAAGTTAAATACTGTTATGTATAAAACCATTTGTTGATGTACACTATATACAAGTTAAATACTGTTATGTATAAAACCATTTGTTGATGTACACTATATACAAGTTAAATACTGTTATGTATAAAACCATTTGTTGATGTACACTATATACAAGTTAAATACTGTTATGTATAAAACCATTTGTTGATGTACACTATATACAAGTTAAATACTGTTATGTATAAAACCATTTGTTGATGTACACTATATACAAGTTAAATACTGTTATGTATAAAACCATTTGTTGATGTACACTATATACAAGTTAAATACTGTTATGTATAAAACCATTTGTTGATGTACACTATATACAAGTTAAATACTGTTATGTATAAAACCATTTGTTGATGTACACTATATACAAGTTAAATACTGTTATGTATAAAACCATTTGTTGATGTACACTATATACAAGTTAAATACTGTTATGTATAAAACCATTTGTTGATGTACACTATATACAAGTTAAATACTGTTATGTATAAAACCATTTGTTGATGTACACTATATACAAGTTAAATACTGTTATGTATAAAACCATTTGTTGATGTACACTATATACAAGTTAAATACTGTTATGTATAAAACCATTTGTTGATGTACACTATATACAAGTTAAATACTGTTATGTATAAAACCATTTGTTGATGTACACTATATACAAGTTAAATACTGTTATGTATAAAACCATTTGTTGATGTACACTATATACAAGTTAAATACTGTTATGTATAAAACCATTTGTTGATGTACACTATATACAAGTTAAATACTGTTATGTATAAAACCATTTGTTGATGTACACTATATACAAGTTAAATACTGTTATGTATAAAACCATTTGTTGATGTACACTATATACAAGTTAAATACTGTTATGTATAAAACCATTTGTTGATGTACACTATATACAAGTTAAATACTGTTATGTATAAAACCATTTGTTGATGTACACTATATACAAGTTAAATACTGTTATGTATAAAACCATTTGTTGATGTACACTATATACAAGTTAAATACTGTTATGTATAAAACCATTTGTTGATGTACACTATATACAAGTTAAATACTGTTATGTATAAAACCATTTGTTGATGTACACTATATACAAGTTAAATACTGTTATGTATAAAACCATTTGTTGATGTACACTATATACAAGTTAAATACTGTTATGTATAAAACCATTTGTTGATGTACACTATATACAAGTTAAATACTGTTATGTATAAAACCATTTGTTGATGTACACTATATACAAGTTAAATACTGTTATGTATAAAACCATTTGTTGATGTACACTATATACAAGTTAAATACTGTTATGTATAAAACCATTTGTTGATGTACACTATATACAAGTTAAATACTGTTATGTATAAAACCATTTGTTGATGTACACTATATACAAGTTAAATACTGTTATGTATAAAACCATTTGTTGATGTACACTATATACAAGTTAAATACTGTTATGTATAAAACCATTTGTTGATGTACACTATATACAAGTTAAATACTGTTATGTATAAAACCATTTGTTGATGTACACTATATACAAGTTAAATACTGTTATGTATAAAACCATTTGTTGATGTACACTATATACAAGTTAAATACTGTTATGTATAAAACCATTTGTTGATGTACACTATATACAAGTTAAATACTGTTATGTATAAAACCATTTGTTGATGTACACTATATACAAGTTAAATACTGTTATGTATAAAACCATTTGTTGATGTACACTATATACAAGTTAAATACTGTTATGTATAAAACCATTTGTTGATGTACACTATATACAAGTTAAATACTGTTATGTATAAAACCATTTGTTGATGTACACTATATACAAGTTAAATACTGTTATGTATAAAACCATTTGTTGATGTACACTATATACAAGTTAAATACTGTTATGTATAAAACCATTTGTTGATGTACACTATATACAAGTTAAATACTGTTATGTATAAAACCATTTGTTGATGTACACTATATACAAGTTAAATACTGTTATGTATAAAACCATTTGTTGATGTACACTATATACAAGTTAAATACTGTTATGTATAAAACCATTTGTTGATGTACACTATATACAAGTTAAATACTGTTATGTATAAAACCATTTGTTGATGTACACTATATACAAGTTAAATACTGTTATGTATAAAACCATTTGTTGATGTACACTATATACAAGTTAAATACTGTTATGTATAAAACCATTTGTTGATGTACACTATATACAAGTTAAATACTGTTATGTATAAAACCATTTGTTGATGTACACTATATACAAGTTAAATACTGTTATGTATAAAACCATTTGTTGATGTACACTATATACAAGTTAAATACTGTTATGTATAAAACCATTTGTTGATGTACACTATATACAAGTTAAATACTGTTATGTATAAAACCATTTGTTGATGTACACTATATACAAGTTAAATACTGTTATGTATAAAACCATTTGTTGATGTACACTATATACAAGTTAAATACTGTTATGTATAAAACCATTTGTTGATGTACACTATATACAAGTTAAATACTGTTATGTATAAAACCATTTGTTGATGTACACTATATACAAGTTAAATACTGTTATGTATAAAACCATTTGTTGATGTACACTATATACAAGTTAAATACTGTTATGTATAAAACCATTTGTTGATGTACACTATATACAAGTTAAATACTGTTATGTATAAAACCATTTGTTGATGTACACTATATACAAGTTAAATACTGTTATGTATAAAACCATTTGTTGATGTACACTATATACAAGTTAAATACTGTTATGTATAAAACCATTTGTTGATGTACACTATATACAAGTTAAATACTGTTATGTATAAAACCATTTGTTGATGTACACTATATACAAGTTAAATACTGTTATGTATAAAACCATTTGTTGATGTACACTATATACAAGTTAAATACTGCTATGTATAAAACCATTTGTTGATGTACTATATACAAGTTAAATACTGTTATGTATAAAACCATTTGTTGATGTACACTATATACAAGTTAAATACTGTTATGTATAAAACCATTTGTTGATGTACACTATATACAAGTTAAATACTGTTATGTATAAAACCATTTGTTGATGTACACTATATACAAGTTAAATACTGTTATGTATAAAACCATTTGTTGATGTACACTATATACAAGTTAAATACTGTTATGTATAAAACCATTTGTTGATGTACACTATATACAAGTTAAATACTGTTATGTATAAAACCATTTGTTGATGTACACTATATACAAGTTAAATACTGTTATGTATAAAACCATTTGTTGATGTACACTATATACAAGTTAAATACTGTTATGTATAAAACCATTTGTTGATGTACACTATATACAAGTTAAATACTGTTATGTATAAAACCATTTGTTGATGTACACTATATACAAGTTAAATACTGTTATGTATAAAACCATTTGTTGATGTACACTATATACAAGTTAAATACTGTTATGTATAAAACCATTTGTTGATGTACACTATATACAAGTTAAATACTGTTATGTATAAAACCATTTGTTGATGTACACTATATACAAGTTAAATACTGTTATGTATAAAACCATTTGTTGATGTACACTATATACAAGTTAAATACTGTTATGTATAAAACCATTTGTTGATGTACACTATATACAAGTTAAATACTGTTATGTATAAAACCATTTGTTGATGTACACTATATACAAGTTAAATACTGTTATGTATAAAACCATTTGTTGATGTACACTATATACAAGTTAAATACTGTTATGTATAAAACCATTTGTTGATGTACACTATATACAAGTTAAATACTGTTATGTATAAAACCATTTGTTGATGTACACTATATACAAGTTAAATACTGTTATGTATAAAACCATTTGTTGATGTACACTATATACAAGTTAAATACTGTTA
>NC_134833.1:10986418-11031198 GCF_004210375.1 Tachypleus tridentatus
TTTATAGATACACACAATAAGAAGGAAACTAAACTATTTGTAAACTATTTCAAACTTGCTCTACAACATTTGCATAGATTATTTAGAGTACACTTTTGTCTGGGTACATATAATAATTAAAGAAATAAAGACGACCTACGGTCTATCATCTCAGCTGATAAAGAAATTTATATGTATCTTTGCGCGAATATCCAAAATAAACACTAACTTCCACTCAATCGTGGTCAGTCGCTACTTCAACTAAAAAGATGGCCGCAGAACTAGAACGAAAGTGAACCTTCGTACCTACCAACCCCCCTGAAGCAGCTTCAATGTTGTAATTTTGATCTTCACTTTTCATAAATGTTTTCTTGAACAGCGACTCCCACGTTCGGTCGAGGTCAGGAAGTTAGCTACGATTCATCTTCCCGAGTTACAATGTAAGTTACAATCTCAGACGATAGTACATAGCTGCGGTCAACAGAATAGTCTCGATAGAAAGCGGAAGATGTGAGAGCACGAGATTTGGGTTAATCTTAGTACGATATTCAAGTTCTGATGAATATTCCAAGACTTGAACATTGAAGACCCTAATTGAATTACCTGGATTTGAATTATAGTATATCATTAAATATACTGTCTTGCATTTCCAGGTTTAAATTATATTATAACATTCAAGATACAGCTAAAGCCTACAACATTTTAAAATACCCTGTAATAATTAATAAAGACCAGGCAGTTTAAAGTTTTATTATTTATTTTCTGAGACGCACATTTTGTACTGATGGACATTAAACACAGCGTTGGTTCATTACTTATGGGCAAAAAAAAATATTTTAGTGATGGCAAAACACCAGACACGACTTCTTATACTTAAGAGAAATATTTCGAAAGATAATATAATTTTTACGATTCGTGGCTATAAAACCATAACTAGCACTAAAAAACAAAACACGCGCGTGATGACATTTAGATATCCTGATTCTACTTCTACACGTGCGAGAACTTACGCCATTTTTAGCAGTTAGTATCAGCCAATTAGAAACGAGAGATAGCGAAATCTGTAGCAACTGAAGTAGGCTTTAAGATAATTATGTGAGCACTAGGAAAACTGTAAGACAGGTATTCTTTACCAATGATATTAGCGAACTGTATCAGATAATGTTTTCTTAAAAGAGAAGCAAATTACTTTTCAATACTTGTGTTTGAAGATATTTTGTGAGAGTGAATGCGTAGGTTTTCCGATGTTTATATTGTTTGTAATGCATAGTTACTGCTGTAACAAGCACGACTTACCGTGTATTTCACTAATAAGATGAATGCATCACTGGTCAGTAGCAAGAAACGTGGGCTACTTAATGTCATAGTTCACCAGTACTTTCGTTTTCTTCTGATGTTTTTTACTACATAAAAAACATAATTTACTCACATTGATTTTATATTACAGATGATTTCTTTATATACCAAAGCGACCCCTGGTGCTTAAGAGATGTAATTTATTTGTTACTAATAAGGATCTCTTTAAGGTCAAGTTGTAAAGTCACGGTGAAAGTGATATTCAAATTTTTTAGTTATGCATTTGAGTATTCTTAATCTTTTTCCAGTAAAAAAATATATTTTTTTCTTTCCTAACATTTGGTTTTGTCGTAACACTTCTTCATGTTCTGGGCTGCGGATCGTAACTCTCAATGGTAGCTTTTAAACGAAAGATTTTTTCCCATACTAAATGGAAGTACATATAATTCTAATTTCATTATTCAATTTCTTTTTATTTAAGCCTCGATTACAAGTTTTTCTGATGTACAAAATATAACTTGTACAATATTTAAATTATTTGAGCTGACGACTCACTCTGCTAAAATCTGAAGTTCGTTATAAAAAACATTCACATCAAGAGTTAGATATTAAGAAACGTAGCAAGTCTGAGCTTGTTTTGATTTGTAGACAGAACTGTTCAGCACTCCACCAATGTTATCTCCAAAAAAGATCTGGTACAGAAACCAGGGCATAAAAAGAATGATTTATTTTGTTATGAATTTCGCGCAAAGCTACATGAGGGCTATCTGCGCTAGCCGTTCCTAATTTAACAGTGTAAGACTAGAAGGAAGGTAGCTAGTCATTATAAACAGTGTAAGACTAGAAGGAAGGTAGCTAGTCATTATAACCCACTGCCAACTTGTGGGCTACTCTTTTACTAATGAATAGTGGGATTGACCGTTATTAATTAGAAAGTTTATTTCTTTTGAATCAGACTTTGGTAAACAAAAACAGATATATTAGAAAACCTAAACAACTCGTAGCAATGGCGTCTGACAAGAAACGAAATACGTTACACAACTCGCTTAAGGGAATCTCAAATCGAAGCTTCGAAAGAACAAGGTTGACAAGAGATACAAGTATTTGTTTCGTGTTTTTAATTTCACATAAAGCTTCACGAGGGCTATCTGCGCTAGCCTACCCTAATTCAGCAGCATAAGACTAGTGGAAGGTAGCTAGTCATCACTACCCACCGCCATCTTTTGGGCCACCCTTTTACCAACGAATAGTGTGAGATTGACCGTCACATTATAACAACCCCACGTTTGAAAGGGTGTGCATGTTTGGTGTGATGGAGATTCGAACCCGTGACCCTCAGATTACGAGTAGAGCGCCTTAACCACTTGAACAGAGGTACACGTAAGAATTATTAGGTATATAATGGCCAGATTTCACAGTAGAAAGTGATCAAAAAGCAACACAAGTCTCTTGTGAAGGCAAGCTGGTCCTTCGATAAAGAAACTGCATTAGGTCGTATGAAACACACGAGGCCATTAAGAGTAAGAAAGATGCCTTTCTCGATTTGCTTTTACCTCGTCTTAAAAACACGCGATTCCCACGTGTTTTCTTTTTATTGTTTCTCTCATCTTTTGCAGCGTTTCTATGTCAGGGAGCGAAATTCTAACTAACTTAACTTGAGCTTACCATTGCAACGTAACTGTTACACTTGGCATTCATACTTAAGCCTGAAATATAATTAATGCCTGGAGTAAGAAAACCAAACTTTAGGGCGTCCATAAAGCCCGAACACGTGGATGTTTTGTCTTGTTTTATTTTCCATTAGTTTGCTTCATTTTGACATTCACTTTGAACCGCGATGTAAAGTGACAATGAGGAAAAAACAACAACAGAGTTGTTATGTACGATAGGAAGACTTTAAAGGACCAGAAGATGTAGACGATTGATCGGTCTTCTTTGGTAGAACCAAAATCTTTCAGTGGAATTAAAAGATTTAAACAAATCGGTAGAGTTGATGACGGGATTCGAACATGAAGTGTAAAGCCTTTTGGACACCTTGAATATTAGAGTCTGTTGGAGTTACCCTTCTGTCGTGCCACCATCCAATGGCCCGGCATGGCCAGGTGGTTAAGGCACTCGACTCGTAATCTGAGGGTCGCAGGTTCGCATCCCCGTCGCGCCAAACATGCTCGCTCTTTCAGCCGTGGGGGCGTTATAATGTGACTGTCAATCCCACTATTCGTTGATAAAGAGTAGCCCAAGAGTTGGCGGTGGGTAGTTATGACTACCTGCTTTCCCTCTAGTCTTACACTGCTAAATCAGGGACGGCTACCGCAGATAGCCCTCTTGTAGTTTTGCGCAAAATTCAAAACAAACCAAACCAAAACCAATGTTCCCTGAATGAAGGAAGAAACTACTCTCTTCAACAGTGAGTACAATAGAGAATCCCCGTCGCGCCAAACATGCTCGCCCTCCCAGCCGTGGGGCGTTATAATGTTACGGTCAATACCACTATTCGTTTATAAAAGAGTAGCCCAAGAGTTGGCGGTGGGTGGTGATGACTAGCTGCCTTTCCTCTAGTCTTACACTACTAAATTAGGGACGGCTCGGTGGAGTGGGCTAATAACCTACTCACTTAAATATTGTTGAAGAATCCGCAAGCGATTGCGGCCCTATATTCCTTGATGGAATCTAATGGTGATAACTAACTAACTAATATAGTGAATAATAATTAATAATATAATTTATAGTTATGAATAGTTTAATTTATAATAATGAATAATATAGTGAATAATAATTAATAATTAATGCATATACATATGATTAAATAGAAATATCTTAGATATATTTATTTGGGCTAAGCACCTATCTATGAAATGGGCTATCTATGCTATGCCCACAACGGATATCAATAACCGGGATTTAGCGCTATAAGCCTTGAAATTTATCGCCGAGTCGGTGATGGTGGTGATTATCCAATGGGCTATCAATGTGGTACTTACGAATATCAAAGCCTGGTTTTTGGCATTATAACCCTTCAAACGTACCCCTGACCCACTGCGTGGGTGGTGAGCTGCTTGCTTCCTTACAATATTCACTATTCATGTTCATTCATGTTACTTTCAAGTTTGTCAAGCTTAGAATCGTTTCGTGCCTCGAAACGTACTATCTCTTTTTAAATGGACATATTCTATGTCAGCATAGAATCTGAAATTAAACTGATCAACATGTCTCGACTCAGGAGTTTCTTAAAAATCAGTTAAAATTACTTTATGCTGAAAACAAAATAAAGATTAAAAACGTTACTTGAGTAACTTATCAAACAATATGAGACGAATTTGAGGCGCATTGCAATATATATTGAGTTCTAAGTGTAATGTAAATATCTAATCATATCTATAATCAGGTGTTTCTCTTCGCAGTTCTTAGAAAATGGCGTTTATTAGTTCGCCCATTATTACTTTATAGTGTTTAAACTATAAATTTGGCCTGAACACCTCCATTTCCTAAAGGCCCTGAAATAGTGTCCTTGGCACCTTGGGAAATTCTCCATATGGTTACCCCTAAGAGCTTGTAACTGAGTTCATGTACTCGGACGAATTGAGCCCCTTAGCTGAAGTAAATATAACACGGGGGAATTCGGAACCAACAGAGCGTTTTAATGACGAAAGTGTTATTTACCAACTAGAAGTGATATAAGTTGCCATAATGCGCGAGCAAAAAATTTATTTTCCACTCTTACGCAGCAAGACAACGTTCCATCCAGACCACTATTCCGTTTCGTGGTATAACTGATCTTCTGATGCTTTGTTACATTCGACGTTTATTTCAACCACAATATGAGGACGGAATACTTATGTAAAGGAATGTTCTTCTCTAAATATTTGGTAGAAATCTAATGTGATTAGAAGAATTTTGCGCTGATCATCCATGACACGAAATCTATTAGCATAATCTTGTTTCGACCATTCAAGGTACGTTGGCGAATTATTTCTGGACTTATAGTTTTGTGAAAACCCAATAATTATTTTGTGGAGAGTTTGTTCGTCGTTGAGCGCGAAGTTAACAACGTCTTTTCTGTGTGTGCCCAACACGGGTTTCGAAACAGGGTTTTTAGCGTTGTAACTTTGAAGATGTACACAAGGGTTATTTTTGGTTTAGTTGGCAGTCTCTTGAAAAATCAACAATTGTTTCGTGAAGAGTTTGTTTGACGTCACAGTATGTGACGACAAGTAACAAAATAGAGCAAATGATATTGGTCAAAACGTTTGACGTCAAGACAAGTTTTAGAAATTATGATGACGAGAAACACACTTGAGGTACAAATGTATTCTAAATACATCTTGTATAGGTATTAAAACTTTGAGGAGAAACACACTTTAGGTACAAATGTTTTCTAAATACATCTTATATAGGTATTAAAACTTTGACGAGAAACACACTTGAGGTACAAATGTATTCTAAATACATCTTGTATAGGTATAAACTTTGACGAGAAACATACTTGAGGTAAAATGTATTCTAAATACATCTTGTATAGGTATAAACTTTGACGAGAAACATACTTGAGGTAAAATGTATTCTAAATACATCTTATATAAGTATTAAAAGTAGAATTAAAACAAAGTACAGAACAACGTCTCCACCTTCTTAGGTCTTCAGGTTAACAAAGAAATCCAGTTGCTAACTCTCTGTTAACCTGAAAATGACCTAAGAAGGTCGAGACGTTGTTCTGTACTGTTTTATTTATAGTTTTAATACCCATATTAGCCATCTTTAGCATGCACATTATAGTGAACGGTTTGGTCGAAGCTACTGACGTCACGATACTTAAGTACAAACTGTAGCAAATGCTATTGTTCAAGGGCCTGGCATGGCCTAGCGCGTTAAGGCGTGCGCTTCGTAATCTGAGGGTCGCGGGTTCGCGCCCGAGTCGCGCCAAACATGCTCGCCCTTTCAGCCGTGGGGGCGTTATAATGTTACGGTCAATCCCACTATTCGTTGGTAAAAGAGTAGCCCAAAGTTGGCGGTGGGTGGTGATGACTAGCTGCTTTCCCTCTAGTCTTACACTGCTAAATTAGGGACGGCTAGCACAGATAACCCTTGAGTAGCTTTGTGCGAAATTCCCAAAAAAACAAACAAACAAACAAAAGCTATTGTTCAAAGTCTTACAGAGTATACGTTATGTAATGAAAATATAATGGCCTTAAGATGCTACGTATTATAACCTATCCTGGACGAATCTCCGATTTATTATGTTGCGTATTGCAATTTTAAATAGCCGAGAATTTTAATTTTAATTTATAAATTAATTGAATGTCAATATGTATCAATTTTTTTTATGTTTGTCAACAACATGGATAGACAGTTTTCTTTCTTATGAAATTTATTTTAATATACAAACAACAATATAATTTATAATAACTGTTATTACAAATAGTGATTTATATATAAAAAAGGTTCAACAAACAATAATGAAGCTTCTATCTGGTCTGGAATTGAATATTTTGTCAACGGTTCACGACGAGCGAATTACTTCTGAGTTGATACAGAAGTACAATTTCTTGAAGGAGAAGCTAACTGGCTCTTTTCGTGAATTTTTTGCAGCTGAACGAATACAACGTCTTCGTAGAAACACTAACGTTCGAAGTAAATTATCCGAAGTAAAACAGTTTACAATCTACGAAATCTATAAACGTTCCTGGTCAAATATCTATAGTTTTCCTATTAGCAAGCGCTTATCACAATTATAGCTTCCGAGGTCTGTAGTGTACTAACTGTAGCAAACCAACAACAATATTGTCTCGTGAAGTGTCAGTTTATAAACTTTTAGGGTGAGGTTCTCGAAAGTTCATTTGGCATCATACAATAGAGCTTTCGTAAAACATACATTGTTGATTCTTACACTTGAGAATTTTCTACAAATTTAAAGAACAGGCGAGAATTTCCCAATATATATTAAACACTATAAGTTACATGCATTTCTAAATATATATTAAAGTAAAACAATCACTGACATTAAATAAATACATAATAGTAAATCCGTTACAATGAAAATACGTTATATTTAGCCATTTTCCACTAGTCAGTGGATAAAAACATAGGTTAGACTAATGTTACATTATAAAAAAAAAGAATAAAACGAACAAACACACGTTGTTAGTTGAGAAAATATGATAAAAACAACAGGGTATGAGATAAAAACATGACATGATTGATGGAACCCAACATAGGATTTATGGCATTAATTGAATAAGAAATGTTTACGCATTTATCTATCTTTCTATTTACAGCCTGTCTATCTTTATTTTTGTCTTTGGTAACCTACTTAAATGTATTTTACGAGAGTATTTTGTCGGTAGCAATTATTAGAATTACGTTCACGTCAAAACATTTGACATTACTGCTGACGTCATGTAAACCAGCATATGTGAACAAAATTGGAAACTTATAATCTTTACGATCCTAATCTCAACATGGTTAGGTGATTAAGGCGATCCTAATCTCAGCATGTTTAAATGATTAAGGCGATCCTAATCTCAGCATGGTTAGGTGATTAAGGCGATCCTAATCTCAGCATGGTTAGGTGATTAAGGCGATCCTAATCTCAGCATTGTTAGATAATTAAGGCGATCCTAATCTCAACATGGTTAGGTGATTAAGGAGATCCTAATCTCAGCATGTTTAAATGATTAAGGCGATCCTAATCTCAGCATGGTTAGGTGATTAAGGCGATCCTAATCTCAGCATGGTTAGGTGATTAAGACGATTCTAATCTCAGCATGGTTAGGTGATTAAGGCGATCCTAATCTCAGCATTGTTAGATAATTAAGGCGATCCTAATTTCAACATGGTTAGGTGATTAAGGAGATCCTAATCTCAGCATGATTAGATGATTAAGGATCCTAATCTCAACATGGTTAGGTGATTAAGGCGATCCTAATCTCAGCATGGTTAGATGATTAAGGCGATCCTAATCTCAGCATGGTTAAATGATTAAGGCGATTCTAATCTCAGCATGGTTAGGTGATTAAGGCGATCCTAATCTCAACATGGTTAGATGATTAAGGCGATCCTAATCTCAGCATGGTTAGGTGATTAAGGCGATCCTAACCTCAGCATTGTTAGGTAATTAAGGCGATCCTAATCTCAACATGGTTAGGTGATTAAGGAGATCCTAATCTCAGCATGATTAGATGATTAAGGCGATCCTAATATCAACATGGTTAGTTGATTAAGGCGATCCTAATCTCAGCATGGTTAGGTGATTAAGGCGATCCTAATCTCAGCAGTGTTAGGTAATTAAGGCGATCCTAATCTCAACATGGTTAGGTGATTAAGGAGATCCTAATCTCAGCATGATTAGATGATTAAGGCGATCCTAATCTCAACATGGTTAGTTGATTAAGGCGATCCTAATCTCAGCATGGTTAGTGATTAAGGCGATCCTAATCTCAGCATTGTTAGGTAATTAAGGCGATCCTAATCTCAACATGGTTAGGTGATTAAGGCGATCCTAATCTCAGCATGGTTAGGTGATTAAGGCGATCCTAATCTCAGCATGGTTAGGTGATTAAGGCGATCCTAATCTCAGCATGGTTAGGTGATTAAGGCGATCCTAATCTCAGCATGGTTAGGTGATTAAGGCGATCCTAATCTCAGCATTGTTAGGTAATTAAGGCGATCCTAATCTCAACATGGTTAGGTGATTAAGGAGATCCTAATCTCAGCATGATTAGATGATTAAGGCGATCCTAATCTCAACATGGTTAGTTGATTAAGGGATCCTAATCTCAGCATGGTTAGGGTGATTAAGCAAGATCTAATCTCAGCATTGTTAGGTAATTAAGGCGATCCTAATCTCAACATGGTTAGGTGATTAAGGCGATCCTAATCTCAGCATGGTTAGGTGATTAAGGCGATCCTAATCTCAGCATGGTTAGGTGATTAAGGCGATCCTAATCTCAGCATGGTTAGGTGATTAAGGAGATCCTAATCTCAGCATGATTAGATGATTAAGGCGATCCTAATCTCAACATGGTTAGGTGATTAAGGCGATCCTAATCTCAGCATGGTTAGATGATTACAAGCGATCCTAATCTCAGCATGGTTAAATGATTAAGGCGATTCTAATCTTAGCATGGTTAGGTGATTAAGGCGATCCTAATCTCAACATGGTTAGATGATTAAGACGATCCTAATCTCAGCATGGTTAGGTGATTAAGACGATCCTAACCTCAGCATTGTTAGGTAATTAAGGCGATCCTAATCTCAACATGGTTAGGTGATTAAGGATATCCTAATCTCAGCATGATTAGATGATTAAGGCGATCCTAATCTCAACATGGTTAGTTGATTAAGGCGATCCTAATCTCAGCATGGTTAGGTGATTAAGGCGATCCTAATCTCAGCAGTGTTAGGTAATTAAGGCGATCCTAATCTCAACATGGTTAGGTGATTAAGGAGATCCTAATCTCAGCATGATTAGATGATTAAGGCGATCCTAATCTCAACATGGTTAGTTGATTAAGGCGATCCTAATCTCAGCATGGTTAGGTGATTAAGGCGATCCTAATCTCAGCATTGTTAGGTAATTAAGGCGATCCTAATCTCAACATGGTTAGGTGATTAAGGCGATCCTAATCTCAGCATGGTTAGGTGATTAAGGCGATCCTAATCTCAACATGGTTAGGTGATTAAGGCGATCCTAATCTCAGCATGGTTAGGTGATTAAGGCGATCCTAATCTCAGCATTGTTAGGTAATTAAGGCGATCCTAATCTCAACATGGTTAGGTGATTAAGGCGATCCTAATCTCAGCATGGTTAGATTATTAAGGCGATCCTAATCTCAGCATGGTTAGGTGATTAAGGCGCTTGACTCGTAACCTGAGGGTCGAGGGCAGGAATCCCAGTCACACCAAACATGCTCGCCCTTTCAGCCGTGGACACGTTAAAATGCGATGGTTAATCCCACCATTATTTAGTAAAAGAGTAGCCTAAGAGTTGGCGGCGGGTGGTGATGACTAACTGCCTTCCCTCCAATCTTTAAGTACTAATTTACGGACGGCTAGCACAGAGAGTCATCGTAAAGCTTTGCGCAAAATTCCATAAAACAAACAAACTTTACGACTTTTCCTAATTGTTTGTCGTATTTTATACAGTAACTTTACTCGATTCATTATTTTACGTTTTTCTGTCTACTCATATTACAAGAAAGTTTTTAAATGATTTGCAAACTATTGTTTTAAAGCTCACATGTCTGGCAAGTAGGAAATACAGTATTATAGAGGACATTTTCTGTTTGTGGCGAACTACAGAACTATCATTTAAAGTTTTAATTGTAATACTAAATGCACTAATTGGTTGTTAAACTTACACCAAACTTAGTTAGGTGTGTAAGTTTTTCTTATAGCAAAGCCACAAAGGGCTATCTGCTCAGCCCATCGAGGGGAATCGAACCACTGATTTTAGCTTTGTAAATCCGGAGACATACCGCTGTACGAGCGGGGGGGAACCAAAATTACTTAAATTAAGTTTAAGTCTCACGTACAAAAAATGCGTAAGTTATATATTGTTCTATTCGATTGTAAATTACATTTAAATATATTTAGATTCAGTTTAACTCTTTTCGTATAACAAAAAAAATTTGGAATATACAGGTTGGCCTTCAAAAATGCATTTACATTTACAATGCTCATACGACTGTAATAAATGAATATAAAAGCCAGCAACACGTACTTCTAAATATTTCATACAACAAATTAAGTGTACTTTTTGTTCCGTATTAATGGTGATGCTCAAAGCGGAACTGACATCATGATACCTATGTGAAAATGTTTGATATGCTGTTATATAATATTTTACTCCGATTCGATGAAAATCATATTTGATCTGTTTCTTTAATTCGTCACGGTTTTTTTGCTTCTTTGAAGAAATTTCTCGTTATTATCTGAAATAAAAATGAAACTTTTAGAATGGATACTTTCCTGAGACATCCTGTACATTGTTTTAATTGATTGTTAAAATTACATTGAACATTATATATTAAGGTTAAATATATTCTTAACATTACTATGAAAGTTATGTGTTGTTCTAATTGATTGTTAAAATTACATTGAACATTATGAAACTAAGGTTAACTATATTCTTAATATTATCATGAACGTTACGTGTTGTTCTAACTGATTGTTAAAATTACATTAAATATTATAAAACTAAGGTTAACTGTATTCTTAACATTATTACGAACAGTATTGGTGTAATAGCTAAAGTTGTGGTAAACTAAATAAAACGAAAGCAATGTTAGTTGACAAAGAATTTGACGCGAGTGATTTTTCATGAAGAAAAAAGTAAAAACTGAAACCGATATCTGACGCTAAGGTTTAATGCGTGAAAAACAATAACAACAAAAGAACGGTGTAATTACGTACGTAGTATCTTAGTAACCATTATTATTAATTTTCAAAGAAACAAAACGCCCTCTACGCCTCTGTTCGTCTTATACATCAAATCAATTATTATCAGACACAAAAAAATGTATAGAGGGAGCGAAGTGTTCAAAATATTAAAAAAAACAGGTTTTAAAGTGTGTGAAGCTAATACCTTGAACTTTGCCTTCTGTAATGTAGCCCGTGAAGAAAGTCAATCAGCCTTATTTTAATTATTTACAGCTCTCTTCCACGATTATCTGCAGGTGTCATTAAAATATATCATCTGATTAAATTGAAAATAATGAAAAAAAGAAAGATATTCATGTCCAAACTCAGACATTTCATAAATATTACTTGTTAGAGAAACCTTAAAATACTGTACAGATACCACTGCTCGATTAACTCACCTAAATAAACAAATAAATAATGTACTATCTAATGTATAGATACCACTGCTGGGTTAGCTCACCTAAATAAACACATAAATAATGTACTATCTAATGTATACATACCACTGCTGGGTTAGCTCACCTAAATAAACAAATAAATAATGTACTATTTAATGTATAGATACCACTGCTGGGTTATCTCACCTTAATAAACAAATAAATAATGTACTATCTAATGTATAGATACCACTGCTGGGTTAACTCACCTAAATAAAGAAATAAATAATGTACTATCTAATGTATAGATACCACTGCTGTATTAACTCACCTAAATAAACAAATAAATAATGTACTATCTAATATATAGATACCACTGCTGGGTTAACTCACATAAATAAACAAATAAATAATGTACTATCTAATGTATAGATACAACTGCTGGATTAACTCACCTGAATAAACAAATAAAAAGTGTACTATCTAATGTATAGATACCACTGCTGGGTTAACTCACCTAAATAAACAAATAAATAATGTACTATCTAATGTATAGATACCACTGCTGGGTTAACTCACCTACATAAACAAATAAATAATGTACTAACTATTGTATAGATACCACTGCTGGGTTAACTCACCTAAATAAACAAATAAATAATGTACTATCTAATGTATAGATACCACTGCTGGGTTAACTCACCTAAATAAACAAATAAATAATGTACTATCTAATGTATAGATACCACTGCTGGGTTAACTCACCTAAATAAACAAATAAATAATGTACTATCTAATGTATAGATACCACTGCTGGGTTAACTCACCTAAATAAACAAATAAATAATGTACTATCTAATGTATAGATACCACTGCTTGATTAACTCACCTAAATAAACAAATAAATAATGTACTATCTAATGTATAGATACCACAGCTGGGTTAACTCACATAAATAAGCAAATAAATAATGTACTATCTAATGTATAGATACCAGTGCTGGGTTAGCTCACCTAAATAAACAAATAAATAATGTACTATCTAATGTATAGATACAACTGCTGGATTAACTCACCTGAATAAACAAATAAATAATGTACTATCTAATGTATAGATACCACTGCTGGGTTAACTCACCTAAATAAACAAATAAATAATGTGCTATATAATGTATAGATACCACTGGTGGGTTAACTCACCTAAATAAACAAATAAATAATGTACTATCTAATGTATAGATACCACTGCTTGATTAACTCACTTAAATAAACAAATAAATAATGGACTATCTAATGTATAGACACTACTGTTGGATTAACTCACCTAAATAAGCAAATAAATAATATAATATCTGATGTATAGATACCACTGCTGGGTTAACTCACCTAAATAAACAAATAAATAATGTACTATCTAATGTATACATACCACTGCTGGGTTAGCTCACCTAAATAAACAAAAAAATAATGTACTATCTAATGTATAGATACCACTGCTGGGTTAGCTCACCTAAATAAACAAATAAATAATGTACTATATGATGTATAGATACCACTGCTGGGTTAACTCACTTAAATAAACAAATAAATAATGTACTATCTAATGTATAGATACCACTGCTGGGTTAGCTCACCTAAATAAACAAATAAATAATGTACTATTTAATGTATAGATACCACTGCTGGGTTATCTCACCTTAATAAACAAATAAATAATGTACTATCTAATGTATAGATACCACTGCTGGGTTAACTCACCTAAATAAAGAAATAAATAATGTACTATCTAATGTATAGATACCACTGCTGTATTAACTCACCTAAATAAACAAATAAATAATGTACTTCTAATATATAGATACCATTGCTGGGTTAACTCACATAAATAAACAAATAAATAATGTACTATCTAATGTATAGATACCACTGCTGTATTAACTCACCTAAATAAACAAATAAGTAATGTACTATCTAATGTATAGATACAACTGCTGGATTAACTCACCTGAATAAACAAATAAATAATGTACTATCTAATGTATAGATTCCACTGCTGGGTTAACTCACCTAAATAAACAAATAAATAATGTACTATCTAATGTATAGATACCACTGCTGGGTTAACTCACCTAAATAAACACATAAATAATGTACTATTTAATGTACAGATACCACTGCTGGGTTAACTCACCTAAATAAACAAATAAATAATGTACTATCTAATGAATAGATACCACTGCTGGGTTAACTCACCTGAATAAACAAATAAATAATGTACTATCTAATGTATAGATACCACTGCTGGGTTAACTCACCTAAATAAACAAATAAATAATGTACTATCTAATGTATAGATACCACTGCTGGGTTAGCTCACCTAAATAAACAAATAAATAATGTACTATATGATGTATAGATACCACTGCTGGGTTAACTCACTTAAATAAACAAATAAATAATGTACTATCTAATGTATAGATACCACTGCTGGGTTAGCTCACCTAAATAAACAAATAAATAATGTACTATTTAATGTATAGATACCACTGCTGGGTTATCTCCCTAAATAAACAAATAAATAATGTACTATCTAATGTATAGATACCACTGCTGGGTTAACTCACCTAAATAAAGAAATAAATAATGTACTATCTAATGTATAGATACCACTGCTGTATTAACTCACCTAAATAAACAAATAAATAATGTACTATCTAATATATAGATACCACTGCTGGGTTAACTCACATAAATAAACAAATAAATAATGTACTATCTAATGTATAGATACAACTGCTGGATTAACTCACCTGAATAAACAAATAAATAATGTACTATCTAATGTATAGATACCACTGCTGGGTTAACTCACCTAAATAAACAAATAAATAATGTGCTATCTAATGTATAGATATCACTGCTGGGTTAACTCACCAACATAAACAAATAAATAATGTACTATCTAATGTATAGACACCACTGCTGGGTTAACTCACCTAAATAAACACATAAATAATGTACTATTTAATGTACAGATACCACTGCTGGGTTAACTCACCTAAATAAGCAAATAAATAATGTACTATCTAATGTATAGATACCACTGCTGGGTTAACTCACCTAAATAAACAAATAAATAATGTACTATCTAATGTATAGATACCACTGCTTGATTAACTCACTTAAATAAACAAATAAATAATGCACTATCTAATGTATAGATACCACAGCTGGGTTAACTCACATAAATAAGCAAATAAATAATGTACTATCTAATGTATAGATACCAGTGCTGGGTTAGCTCACCTAAATAAACAAATAAATAATGTACTATCTAATGTATAGATACAACTGCTGGATTAACTCACCTGAATAAACAAATAAATAATGTACTATCTAATGTATAGATACCACTGCTGGGTTAACTCACCTAAATAAACAAATAAATAATGTGCTATATAATGTATAGATACCACTGGTGGGTTAACTCACCTAAATAAACAAATAAATAATGTACTATCTAATGTATAGATACCACTGCTGGGTTAACTCACCTAAATAAACAAATAAATAATGTACTATCTAATGTATAGATACCACTGCTTGATTAACTCACTTAAATAAACAAATAAATAATGGACTATCTAATGTATAGACACTACTGTTGGATTAACTCACCTAAATAAGCAAATAAATAATATAATATCTGATGTATAGATACCACTGCTGGGTTAACTCACCTAAATAAACAAATAAATAATGTACTATCTAATGTATAGATACAACTGCTGGATTAACTCACCTCAATAAACAAATAAATAATGTACTATCTAATGTATAGATACCACTGCTGGGTTAACTCACCTAAATAAACAAATAAATAATGTACTATCTAATGTATAGATACCACTGCTTGATTAACTCACTTAAATAAACAAATAAATAATGCACTATCTAATGTATAGACACCACTGTTGGATTAACTCACCTAAATAAACTAATAAATAACGTACTATCTAATGTATAGATACCACTGCTGGGTTAACTCACTTAAATAAACAAATAAATAATGTACTATCTAATGTATAGATACTACTGCTGGGTTAACTCACCAAATTAAACAAATAAATAATGTACTATCTAATGTTTAGATACCACTGCTGGATTAACTCAACTGAATAAACAAATAAATAATGTATATCTAATGTATAGATACCACTGCTGGATTAACTCACCTAAATAAACAAATAAATAATATAATATCTGATGTATAGATACCACTGCTGGATTAACTGAACTAAATAAATAATGTAATATTTAATGTACAGATAACACTGCTGGATTAACTCACCTAAATAAACAAATAAATAATGTACTATCTAATGTATAGACACCACTGCTGTGTTAACTCACCAAAATAAACAAATAAATAATGTACTATCTAATGTATAGATACCACTGCTGGGTTAACTCACCTAAATAAACAAATAAATAATGTACTATCTAATGTATAGATATCAGTGCTGGATTAACTCACCTAAATAAACAAATAAATAATGTACTATCTAATGTATAGATACCACTGCTGTGTTAACTCACCAAAATAAAGAAATAAATAATGTACTATCTAATGTATAGATACCACTGCTGGGTTAACTCACGAAAATAAACAAATAAATAATGTGCTATCTAATGTATAGATACCACTGCTGGATTAACTGACCTAAATAAACAAATAAATAATGTACTATCTAATGTGTAGATACCACTGTTGGGTTGACTCACTTAAATAAACAAATAATTAATGTACTATCTAATGTATAGATACCACTGCTGGATTAACTCAACTAAATAAACAAATAAATAATGTGATATCTAATGTATAGACACCACTGTTGGATTAACTCACCTAAATAAGCAAATAAATAATATAATATCTGATGTATAGATACCACTGCTGGATTAACTCAACTAAATAAATAATGTAATATTTAATGTACAGATACCACTGCTAGATTAACTCCCCTATATAAACAAATAAATAATGTACTATCTAATGTATAGATACCACTGCTGGGTTAACTCACCTAAATAAACAAATAAATAATGTACTATCTAATGTATAGATACCACTGCTGGGTTAACTCACCTAAATAAACAAATAAATAATGTACTATCTAATGTATAGATACCACTGCTGGGTTAACTCACCTAAATAAACAAATAAATAATGTACTATCTAATGTATAGATATCAGTGCTGGATTAACTCACCTAAATAAAAAAATAAATAATGTACTATTTAATGTATAGATACCACTGCTGGATTAACTCACCTAAATAAACAAATAAATAATGTAATATCTAATGTATAGATACCACTGCTGGATTAACACAACTAAATAAATAATGTAATATTTAATGTACAGATACCACTGCTGGGTTAACTCACCTAAATAAACAAATAAATAATGTACTATCTAATGTATAGATACCACTGCTGGATTAACTCAACTAAATAAACAAATAAATAATGTGATATCTAATGTATAGACACCACTGCTGGATTAACTCACCTAAATAAGCAAATAAATAATGTAATATCTAATGTATAGATACCACTGCTGGATTAACTCACCTAAATAAACAAATAAATAATGTAATATCTAATGTATAGATACCACTGCTGGATTAACTTAACTAAATAAATAATGTAATATTTAATGTACAGATACCACTGCTGTGTTAACTCACCAAAATAAACAAATAAATAATGTGCTATCTAATGTATAGATACCACTGCTGGGTTAACTCACCTAAATAAACAAATAAATAATGTACTATCTAATGTATAGATATCACTGCTGGATTAACTCACCTAAATAAAAAAATAAATAATGTACTATTTATTGTATAGATACCACTGCTGGATTAACTCACCTAAATAAACAAATAAATAATGTAATATCTAATGTATAGATACCACTGCTGGATTAACACAACTAAATAAATAATGTAATATTTAATGTACAGATACCACTGCTGGGTTAACTCACCTAAATAAACAAATAAATAATGTACTATCTAATGTATAGATACCACTGCTGGATTAACTCAACTAAATAAACAAATAAATAATGTGATATCTAATGTATAGACACCACTGCTGGATTAACTCACCTAAATAAACAAATAAATAATGTACTATCTAATGTATAGATACCACTGCTGGATTAACTTAACTAAATAAATAATGTAATATTTAATGTATAGATACCACTGCTGTGTTAACTCACCTAAATAAACAAATAAATAATGTACTATCTAATGTATAGATACCACTGCTGGGTTAACTCACCTAAATAAACAAATAAATAATGTACTATCTAATGTATAGATACCACTGCTGTGTTAACTCACCAAAATAAAGAAATAAATAATGTACTATCTAATGTATAGATACCACTGCTGGGTTAACTCACGAAAATAAACAAATAAATAATGTGCTATCTAATGTATAGATACCACTGCTGGATTAACTGACCTAAATAAACAAATAAATAATGTATATCTAATGTATAGATACCACTGCTGGATTAACTCACCTAAATAAACAAATAAATAATATAATATCTGATGTATAGATACCACTGCTGGATTAACTCAACTAAATAAATAATGTAATATTTAATGTACAGATACCACTGCTAGATTAACTCACCTAAATAAACAAATAAATAATGTACTATCTAATGTATAGATACCACTGCTGGGTTAACTCACCTAAATAAACAAATAAATAATGTACTATCTAATGTATAGATACCACTGCTGGGTTAACTCACCTAAATAAACAAATAAATAATGTACTATCTAATGTATAGATACCACTGCTGGGTTAACTCACCTAAATAAACAAATAAATAATGTACTATCTAATGTATAGATATCAGTGCTGGATTAACTCACTTAAATAAACAAATAAATAATGTACTATTTAATGTATAGATACCACTGCTGGATTAACTCACCTAAATAAACAAATAAATAATGTACTATCTAATGTATAGATACCACTGCTGGATTAACTCAACTAAATAAATAATGTACTATTTAATGTATAGATACCACTGCTGGGTTAACTCACCTAAATAAACAAATAAATAATGTACTATCTAATGTATAGATACCACTGCTGGATTAACTCAACTAAATAAACAAATAAATAATGTGATATCTAATGTATAGACACCACTGCTGGATTAACTCACCTAAATAAACAAATAAATAATATAATATCTGATGTATAGATACCACTGCTGGATTAACTCACCTAAATAAACAAATAAATAATGTACTATCTGATGTATAGATACCACTGCTGGATTAACTCACCTAAATAAACAAATAAATAATGTAATATTTAATGTATAGATACCACTGCTGGGTTAACTCACCAAAATAAACAAATAAATAATGTACTATCTAATGTATAGATACCACTGCTGGGTTAACTCACCTAAATAAACAAATAAATAATGTACTATCTAATGTATAGATACCACTGCTGGGTTAACTCACCTAAATAAACAAATAAATAATGTACTATCTAATGTATAGATACCACTGCTGTATTAACTCACCTAAATAAACAAATAAATAATGTACTATCTAATATATAGATACCACTGCTGGGTTAACTCACATAAATAAACAAATAAATAATGTACTATCTAATGTATAGATACCACTGCTGTATTAACTCACCTAAATAAACAAATAAGTAATGTACTATCTAATGTATAGATACAACTGCTGGATTAACTCACCTGAATAAACAAATAAATAATGTACTATCTAATGTATAGATACCACTGCTGGGTTAACTCACCTAAATAAACAAATAAATAATGTGCTATCTAATGTATAGATACCACTGCTGGGTTAACTCACCTAAATAAACAAATAAATAATGTACTATTTAATGTACAGATACCACTGCTGGGTTAACTCACCTAAATAAACAAATAAATAATGTACTATCTAATGAATAGATACCACTGCTGGGTTAACTCACCTGAATAAACAAATAAATAATGTACTATCTAATGTATAGATACCACTGCTGGGTTAACTCACCTAAATAAACAAATACATAATGTACTATCTAATGTATAGATACCACTGCTTGATTAACTCACTTAAATAAACAAATAAATAATGCACTATCTAATGTATAGATACCACAGCTGGGTTAACTCACATAAATAAACAAATAAATAATGTACTATCTAATGTATACATACCACTGCTGGGTTAGCTCACCTAAATAAACAAAAAAATAATGTACTATCTAATGTATAGATACCACTGCTGGGTTAGCTCACCTAAATAAACAAATAAATAATGTACTATATGATGTATAGATACCACTGCTGGGTTAACTCACTTAAATAAACAAATAAATAATGTACTATCTAATGTATAGATACCACTGCTGGGTTAGCTCACCTAAATAAACAAATAAATAATGTACTATTTAATGTATAGATACCACTGCTGGGTTATCTCACCTTAATAAACAAATAAATAATGTACTATCTAATGTATAGATACCACTGCTGGGTTAACTCACCTAAATAAACAAATAAATAATGTACTATCTAATGTATAGATACCACTGCTGTATTAACTCACCTAAATAAACAAATAAATAATGTACTATCTAATGTATAGATACCACTGCTGGGTTAACTCACCTAAATAAACAAATAAATAATGTACTATCTAATGTATAGATACCACTGCTGGATTAACTCACCTAAATAAACAAATAAATAATGTACTATCTAATGTATAGATACCACTGCTGGGTTAACTCACCTAAATAAACAAATAAATAATGTACTATCTAATGTATAGATACCACTGCTGGGTTAACTCACCTAAATAAACAAATAAATAATGTACTATCTAATGTATAGATACCACTGCTGGGTTAACTCACCTAAATAAACAAATAAATAATGTACTATCTAATGTATAGATACCACTGCTGGGTTAACTCACCTAAATAAACAAATAAATAATGTACTATCTAATGTATAGATACCACTGCTGGGTTAACTCACCTAAATAAACAAATAAATAATGTACTATCTAATGTATAGATACCACTGCTGGGTTAACTCACCTAAATAAACAAATAAATAATGTACTATCTAATGTATAGATACCACTGCTGGATTAACTCACCTAAATAAACAAATAAATAATGTACTATCTAATGTATAGATACCACTGCTGGGTTAACTCACCTAAATAAACAAATAAATAATGTACTATCTAATGTATAGATACCACTGCTGGGTTATAGATCACCTAAATAAACAAATAAATAATGTACTATCTAATGTATAGATACCACTGCTGGGTTAACTCACCTAAATAAACAAATAAATAATGTACTATCTAATGTATAGATACCACTGCTGGGTTAACTCACCTAAATAAACAAATAAATAATGTACTATCTAATGTATAGATACCACTGCTGGGTTAACTCACCTAAATAAACAAATAAATAATGTACTATCTAATGTATAGATACCACTGCTGGGTTAACTCACCTAAATAAACAAATAAATAATGTACTATCTAATGTATAGATACCACTGCTGGATTAACTCACCTAAATAAACAAATAAATAATGTACTATCTAATGTATAGATACCACTGCTGGGTTAACTCACCTAAATAAACAAATAAATAATGTACTATCTAATGTATAGATACCACTGCTGGGTTAACTCACCTAAATAAACAAATAAATAATGTACTATCTAATGTATAGATACCACTGCTGGGTTAACTCACCTAAATAAACAAATAAATAATGTACTATCTAATGTATAGATACCACTGCTGGGTTAACTCACCTAAATAAACAAATAAATAATGTACTATCTAATGTATAGATACCACTGCTGGGTTAACTCACCTAAATAAACAAATAAATAATGTACTATCTAATGTATAGATACCACTGCTGGATTAACTCACCTAAATAAACAAATAAATAATGTACTATCTAATGTATAGATACCACTGCTGGGTTAACTCACCTAAATAAACAAATAAATAATGTACTATCTAATGTATAGATACCACTGCTGGGTTAACTCACCTAAATAAACAAATAAATAATGTACTATCTAATGTATAGATACCACTGCTGGGTTAACTCACCTAAATAAACAAATAAATAATGTACTATCTAATGTATAGATACCACTGCTGGATTAACTCACCTAAATAAACAAATAAATAATGTACTATCTAATGTATAGATACCACTGCTGGGTTAACTCACCTAAATAAACAAATAAATAATGTATATCTAATGTATAGATACCACTGCTGGGTTAACTCACCTAAATAAACAAATAAATAATGTACTATCTAATGTATAGATACCACTGCTGGGTTAACTCACCTAAATAAACAAATAAATAATGTACTATCTAATGTATAGATACCACTGCTGGGTTAACTCACCTAAATAAACAAATAAATAATGTACTATCTAATGTATAGATACCACTGCTGGGTTAACTCACCTAAATAAACAAATAAATAATGTACTATCTAATGTATAGATACCACTGCTGGGTTAACTCACCTAAATAAACAAATAAATAATGTACTATCTAATGTATAGATACCACTGCTGGATTAACTCACCTAAATAAACAAATAAATAATGTACTATCTAATGTATAGATACCACTGCTGGGTTAACTCACCTAAATAAACAAATAAATAATGTACTATCTAATGTATAGATACCACTGCTGGGTTAACTCACCTAAATAAACAAATAAATAATGTACTATCTAATGTATAGATACCACTGCTGGGTTAACTCACCTAAATAAACAAATAAATAATGTACTATCTAATGTATAGATACCACTGCTGGGTTAACTCACCTAAATAAACAAATAAATAATGTACTATCTAATGTATAGATACCACTGCTGGATTAACTCACCTAAATAAACAAATAAATAATGTACTATCTAATGTATAGATACCACTGCTGGGTTAACTCACCTAAATAAACAAATAAATAATGTACTATCTAATGTATAGATACCACTGCTGGGTTAACTCACCTAAATAAACAAATAAATAATGTACTATCTAATGTATAGATACCACTGCTGGGTTAACTCACCTAAATAAACAAATAAATAATGTACTATCTAATGTATAGATACCACTGCTGGATTAACTCACCTAAATAAACAAATAAATAATGTACTATCTAATGTATAGATACCACTGCTGGGTTAACTCACCTAAATAAACAAATAAATAATGTACTATCTAATGTATAGATACCACTGCTGGATTAACTCACCTAAATAAACAAATAAATAATGTACTATCTAATGTATAGATACCACTGCTGGGTTAACTCACCTAAATAAACAAATAAATAATGTACTATCTAATGTATAGATACCACTGCTGGATTAACTCACCTAAATAAACAAATAAATAATGTACTATCTAATGTATAGATACCACTGCTGGGTTAACTCACCTAAATAAACAAATAAATAATGTACTATCTAATGTATAGATACCACTGCTGGATTAACTCACCTAAATAAACAAATAAATAATGTACTATCTAATGTATAGATACCACTGCTGGGTTAACTCACCTAAATAAACAAATAAATAATGTACTATCTAATGTATAGATACCACTGCTGGATTAACTCACCTAAATAAACAAATAAATAATGTACTATCTAATGTATAGATACCACTGCTGGGTTAACTCACCTAAATAAACAAATAAATAATGTACTATCTAATGTATAGATACCACTGCTGGGTTAACTCACCTAAATAAACAAATAAATAATGTACTATCTAATGTATAGATACCACTGCTGGGTTAACTCACCTAAATAAACAAATAAATAATGTACTATCTAATGTATAGATACCACTGCTGGATTAACTCACCTAAATAAACAAATAAATAATGTACTATCTAATGTATAGATACCACTGCTGGGTTAACTCACCTAAATAAACAAATAAATAATGTACTATCTAATGTATAGATACCACTGCTGGGTTAACTCACCTAAATAAACAAATAAATAATGTACTATCTAATGTATAGATACCACTGCTGGGTTAACTCACCTAAATAAACAAATAAATAATGTACTATCTAATGTATAGATACCACTGCTGGGTTAACTCACCTAAATAAACAAATAAATAATGTACTATCTAATGTATAGATACCACTGCTGGATTAACTCACCTAAATAAACAAATAAATAATGTACTATCTAATGTATAGATACCACTGCTGGGTTAACTCACCTAAATAAACAAATAAATAATGTACTATCTAATGTATAGATACCACTGCTGGATTAACTCACCTAAATAAACAAATAAATAATGTACTATCTAATGTATAGATACCACTGCTGGGTTAACTCACCTAAATAAACAAATAAATAATGTACTATCTAATGTATAGATACCACTGCTGGGTTAACTCACCTAAATAAACAAATAAATAATGTACTATCTAATGTATAGATACCACTGCTGGGTTAACTCACCTAAATAAACAAATAAATAATGTACTATCTAATGTATAGATACCACTGCTGGGTTAACTCACCTAAATAAACAAATAAATAATGTACTATCTAATGTATAGATACCACTGCTGGGTTAACTCACCTAAATAAACAAATAAATAATGTACTATCTAATGTATAGATACCACTGCTGGGTTAACTCACCTAAATAAACAAATAAATAATGTACTATCTAATGTATAGATACCACTGCTGGGTTAACTCACCTAAATAAACAAATAAATAATGTACTATCTAATGTATAGATACCACTGCTGGGTTAACTCACCTAAATAAACAAATAAATAATGTACTATCTAATGTATAGATACCACTGCTGGGTTAACTCACCTAAATAAACAAATAAATAATGTACTATCTAATGTATAGATACCACTGCTGGGTTAACTCACCTAAATAAACAAATAAATAATGTACTATCTAATGTATAGATACCACTGCTGGGTTAACTCACCTAAATAAACAAATAAATAATGTACTATCTAATGTATAGATACCACTGCTGGGTTAACTCACCTAAATAAACAAATAAATAATGTACTATCTAATGTATAGATACCACTGCTGGATTAACTCACCTAAATAAACAAATAAATAATGTACTATCTAATGTATAGATACCACTGCTGGGTTAACTCACCTAAATAAACAAATAAATAATGTACTATCTAATGTATAGATACCACTGCTGGGTTAACTCACCTAAATAAACAAATAAATAATGTACTATCTAATGTATAGATACCACTGCTGGGTTAACTCACCTAAATAAACAAATAAATAATGTACTATCTAATGTATAGATACCACTGCTGGATTAACTCACCTAAATAAACAAATAAATAATGTACTATCTAATGTATAGATACCACTGCTGGATTAACTCACCTAAATAAACAAATAAATAATGTACTATCTAATGTATAGATACCACTGCTGGGTTAACTCACCTAAATAAACAAATAAATAATGTACTATCTAATGTATAGATACCACTGCTGGGTTAACTCACCTAAATAAACAAATAAATAATGTACTATCTAATGTATAGATACCACTGCTGGGTTAACTCACCTAAATAAACAAATAAATAATGTACTATCTAATGTATAGATACCACTGCTGGGTTAACTCACCTAAATAAACAAATAAATAATGTACTATCTAATGTATAGATACCACTGCTGGGTTAACTCACCTAAATAAACAAATAAATAATGTACTATCTAATGTATAGATACCACTGCTGGATTAACTCACCTAAATAAACAAATAAATAATGTACTATCTAATGTATAGATACCACTGCTGGGTTAACTCACCTAAATAAACAAATAAATAATGTACTATCTAATGTATAGATACCACTGCTGGGTTAACTCACCAAATAAACAAATAAATAATGTACTATCTAATGTATAGATACCACTGCTGGATTAACTCACCTAAATAAACAAATAAATAATGTACTATCTAATGTATAGATACCACTGCTGGATTAACTCACCTAAATAAACAAATAAATAATGTACTATCTAATGTATAGATACCACTGCTGGATTAACTCACCTAAATAAATAAATAAATAATGTACTTCTAATGTATAGATACCACTGCTGGATTAACTCACCTAAATAAACAAATAAATAATGTACTATCTAATGTATAGATACCACTGCTGGGTTAACTCACCTAAATAAACAAATAAATAATGTACTATCTAATGTATAGATACCACTGCTGGGTTAACTCACCTAAATAAACAAATAAATAATGTACTATCTAATGTATAGATACCACTGCTGGGTTAACTCACCTAAATAAACAAATAAATAATGTACTATCTAATGTATAGATATCAGTGCTAGATTAACTCAACTAAATAAACAAATTAATAATGTACTTTTTAATGTACAGATACCACTGCTGGATTAACTCACCTAAATAAACAAATAAATAATGTACTATCTAATGTATAGATACCACTGCTGGGTTAACTCACCTAAATAAACAAATAAATAATGTACTATCTAATGTATAGATACCACTGCTGGGTTAACTCACCTAAATAAACAAATAAATAATGTACTATCTAATGTATAGATACCACTGCTGGATTAACTGACCTAAATAAACAAATAAATAATGTACTATCAAATAATGTACTATCTAATGTGTAGATACCACTGTTGGGTTGACTCACCTAAATAAACAAATAAATAATGTACTATCTAATGTATAGATACCACTGCTGGATTAACTCACCTAAATAAACAAATAAATAATGTGATATCTAATGTATAGATACCACTGCTGGATTAACTCACCTAAATAAACAAATAAATAATGTAATATCTAATGTATAGATACCACTGCTGGATTAACTCACCTAAATAAACAAATAAATAATGTACTATCTAATGTATAGATACCACTGCTGGATTAACTCACCTACTAAATAAATAATGTAATATTTAATGTACAGATACCACTGCTAGATTAACTCACCTAAATAAACAAATAAATAATGTACTATCTAATGTATAGATACCACTGCTGGGTTAACTCACCTAAATAAACAAATAAATAATGTACTATCTAATGTATAGATACCACTGCTGGGTTAACTCACCTAAATAAACAAATAAATAATGTACTATCTAATGTATAGATACCACTGCTGGGTTAACTCACCTAAATAAACAAATAAATAATGTACTATCTAATGTATAGATATCAGTGCTGGATTAACTCACCTAAATAAACAAATAAATAATGTACTATCTAATGTATAGATACCACTGCTGGATTAACTCACCTAAATAAACAAATAAATAATATAATATCTGATGTATAGATACCACTGCTGGATTAACTCAACTAAATAAATAATGTAATATTTAATGTACAGATACCACTGCTGGGTTAACTCACCTAAATAAACAAATAAATAATGTACTATCTAATGTATAGATACCACTGCTGGATTAACTCACCTAAATAAACAAATAAATAATATAATATCTGATGTATAGATACCACTGCTGGATTAACTCACCTAAATAAACAAATAAATAATATAATATCTGATGTATAGATACCACTGCTGGATTAACTTAACTAAATAAATAATGTAATATTTAATGTACAGATACCACTGCTGTGTTAACTCACCAAAATAAACAAATAAATAATGTGCTATCTAATGTATAGATACCACTGCTGGGTTAACTCACCTAAATAAACAAATAAATAATGTACTATCTAATGTATAGATACCACTGCTGGGTTAACTCACCTAAATAAACAAATAAATAATGTACTATTTAATGTATAGATACCACTGCTGGGTTATCTCACCTTAATAAACAAGAAAATAATGTACTATCTAATGTATAGATACCACTGCTGTATTAACTCACCTAAATAAACAAATAAATAATGTACTATCTAATGTATAGATACCACTGCTGGGTTAACTCACATAAATAAACAAATAAATAATGTACTATCTAATGTATAGATACAACTGCTGGATTAACTCACCTGAATAAACAAATAAATAATGTACTATCTAATGTATAGATACCACTGCTGGGTTAACTCACCTAAATAAACAAATAAATAATGTACTATCTAATGTATAGATACCACTGCTGGTTTAACTCACCTAAATAAACACATAAATAATGTACTATTTAATGTACAGATACCACTGCTGGGTTAACTCACCTAAATAAGCAAATAAATAATGTACTATCTAATGTATAGATACCACTGCTGGGTTAACTCACCTGAATAAACAAATAAATAATGTACTATCTAATGTATAGATACCACTGCTGGATTAACTCACCTGAATAAACAAATAAATAATGTACTATCTAATGTATAGATACCACTGCTGGGTTAACTCACCTAAATAAACAAATAAATAATGTGCTATATAATGTATAGATACCACTGGTGGGTTAACTCACCTAAATAAACAAATAAATAATGTACTATCTAATGTATAGATACCACTGCTGGGTTAACTCACCTAAATAAACAAATAAATAATGTAATATCTAATGTATAGATACCACTGCTTGATTAACTCACTTAAATAAACAAATAAATAATGGACTATCTAATGTATAGACACTACTGTTGGATTAACTCACCTAAATAAGCAAATAAATAATATAATATCTAATGTATAGATACCACTGCTTGATTAACTCACTTAAATAAACAAATAAATAATGCACTATCTAATGTATAGACACCACTGTTGGATTAACTCACCTAAATAAACTAATAAATAACGTACTATCTAATGTATAGATACCACTGCTGGGTTGACTCACTTAAATAAACAAATAAATAATGTACTATCTAATGTATAGATACTACTGCTGGGTTAACTCACCAAATTAAACAAATAAATAATGTACTATCTAATGTTTAGATACCACTGCTGGATTAACTCAACTGAATAAACAAATAAATAATGTGATATCTAATGTATAGTTAACACTGCTGGATTAACTCACCTAAATAAACAAATAAATAATATAATATCTGATGTATAGATACCACTGCTGGATTAACTGAACTAAATAAATAATGTAATATTTAATGTACAGATACCACTGCTGGATTAACTCACCTAAATAAACAAATAAATAATGTACTATCTAATGTATAGCTATCAGTGCTGGATTAACTCACTTAAATAAACAAATAAATAATGTACTATTTATTGTACAGATACCACTGCTGGATTAACTCACCTAAATAAACAAATAAATAATATAATATCTGATGTATAGATACCACTGCTGGATTAACTCAACTAAATAAATAATGTAATATTTAATGTACAGATACCACTGCTGGGTTAACTCACCTAAATAAACAAATAAATAATGTACTATCTAATGTATAGATACCACTGCTGGATTAACTCAACTAAATAAACAAATAAATAATGTGATATCTAATGTATAGACACCACTGTTGGATTAACTCACCTAAATAAGCAAATAAATAATATAATATCTGATGTATAGATACCACTGCTGGATTAACTCACCTAAATAAACAAATAAATAATATAATATCTGATGTATAGATACCACTGCTGGATTAACTTAACTAAATAAATAATGTAATATTTAATGTACAGATACCACTGCTGTGTTAACTCACCAAAATAAACAAATAAATAATGTGCTATCTAATGTATAGATATCACTGCTGGATTAACTCACCTAAATAAACAAATGACTAATGTACTATCTAATGTATAGATACCACTGCTGTGTTAACTCACCTAAATAAACAAATAAATAATGTACTATCTAATGTATAGACACCACTGCTGGATTAACTCCATTATATGAGACAATAATTTCCTTGTAACTGGTGGCATGTAAATCAGAGTTATTTATTAATTGATGTTTTAGAAGGAGTTGGTGTTATAAGTTGGTGTTACAAGTTGGTGTTATAAGTTATAAGTTGATGTTATAAGTTGGTGTTAGAAGTTGGTGTTATAAGTTATAAGGTGGTGTTTTTAGGCAGGAATGAACGTGTTTTTGAACGTTAACGCTCTCTTGTATTTAGCGTGTAGCTGTATCATTATTGTGGTTTTGTAAATGTGTTAAAACTTTAATTTTACTTCAGTTTTAAAATAATGTGCTGCGAAGATTAGTTGTGTGTTTTCTTACACAAAGTTACATCGGGCGATCTGCTGAGGGAAAGGTGAGACATATTTTTTTTTATAAGGTGAGGAAAGTTTTATAGTTGTATTTTTTCTTAATGTATTTAGTTTTCCGTGAATTCTTAGTGAAATGTTTTAGCTTCTATTAGCCATTTCATATTAGTTTACCAAGTACAGCTATTGAAATATTTCGAGAAAGCTTTAAGACACTTTGAAAACATTTGGATGAGACTGGAAGTCTCCTGATCATTGTGGGAGTTGCCAGAAAATTCATTACACTTTCGTTTTTAATTACAGTAGTTTTCTTGTGAAAGGAAAGTAAAGAATAAAGACAGCAACTTTCCAACAAGGAAAAATGGATACCAGTTTCATATGAGTTTTTTTCTTTTATCGTCTTTCTTGTATTAAAGTAAAGGTCTATTTAATTTCGTAACCAAAGCAGCGGACAATTAGAAAAAAAAAATATTTGATAGAAAGTTGTTTCATAATAGTAGATAGTGCACGAACGATAAGATATTTTGCAGACAAAATTCAAAACTTTTTTTATGTGTTTATGGATCTACCAAACATTTATTCAGAGCACTAGCACTTTATAGTACATCCCAGGTGGCGCCACCTTTCGTCAGGTAAAAATTTTACCTCTGATAATTCGCTAGACGTATTATATTGAGCAGTTGAAAGAGACTTTTGAGCAGTTACACTTACGCACTGTCTGAGAAAAGACAGCCAGATCCTATGCTACTGTCCACGAATCGATGGAACGCTACGCTGCTGTGCCTAACGTGTGGCGCCGCCGGTCTGCGGGCATCTGTGGCAGCCAGCGAACGTTCAGCAGCTCTCGGTTAACATAAGTCGTGTTGTACGGAAACTCGTAAAAAGCGTGAGTAACATCTCACTGAATTAACTGGCACGTGCTGGAACTGATTAGAAGTAGAGATATTTCGAACAAGAAAAGTTTTAAACTTGGCCGGAGGAGCACTGGTCGATAAAACTGACCACGATTCCAGCGGTAACAGCTCTCTTCCAATACCTATCTCACTGATACAAGAGGTCAAGGTCTGTTTGCTCGCTCCATGTGACAGGTCGGTACCCAACATAAATAACTATTGCAATAGAAATGAAACTTAAAACAAGTGTAATGTTATTATAGGTTAGTTACTGTTATTGCCAGCTTATTTTGTACGTATGTTTACAAGTTAGAACTACTAGATATGTGTAACATACAAGCTAATTATGAAAGTGTTGTTTGAAAGTTGCACAGATCAAAGGTTATATAATCAAAACAACCATGAAATATATTTTTATTTCCTCTCTAATATATCGTTCTGTTCGAACACGGATTTCAATGTTTGAACTTTATGGACGTTCTCCTAATGAATTCTCACAGAAAACCAATAGTAACTAATTTTTACAAGTATAATAAAGCAAGGGATCAGGTTCTTGTTGAAATGACAAACTGATGAGTAAGTTTCTTGGTATTATCTGATCCAGTTTGGATTTACACTGCAGTAAAACATCATCTGTTAAAACTTGTCGATTTTCTTATATCTTAGTTATTACTTACAGTTCCATACCATCTGATCCAGTTTGGATATACACTGTAGTAAAACATCATCTATTAAAACTTGTCGATTTTCTTATATCTTAGTTATTACTTACAGTTCCATACCATCTGATCCAGTTTGGATTTACACTGTAGTAAAACATCATCTGTTAAAACTTGTCGATTTTCTTATATCTTAGTTATTACTTACAGTTCCATACCATCTGATCCAGTTTGGATATACACTGTAGTAAAACATCATCTGTTAAAGCTTGTCGATTTTCTTATATCTTAGTTATTACTTACAGTTCCATACCATCTGATCCAGTTTGGATTTACACTGTAGTAAAACATCATCTGTTAAAACTTGTCGGTTTTCTTATATCTTAGATATTACTTACAGTTCCATACCATCTGATCCAGTTTGGATATACACTGTAGTAAAACATCATCTGTTAAAGCTTGTCGATTTTCTTATATCTTAGTTATTACTTACAGTTCCATACCATCTGATCCAGTTTGGATATAAACTGTAGTAAAACATCATCTGTTAAAATATATCGATATATCTTATACATTGTTTATTACGTAGCGTACGTAATACGTAATCCAGAGAATTAAAACTTCCAAGTCATAAAGTGACCGCTGGACGGCTGCCGTAATGAATGATCCTGTGACACATATTTCATCTTTTCTCCCGGTCAAATAAATCTTGCTTCCACTCCACTGAAATTAATATTTGTTCTAATGCAGCAGTCATGACTTAGGGTTCAATATTAACTGACCCAGGTTGAATCTCTACACTTGTAAGCATTGCTATCAAATTTCCAATTAGTTCTTAAAATTTTGAAGGAAGATTCTGGTTAGTTTGTTTGTTTTGAATTTCGCGCAAAATTACACGTGGGGTATCTACGCTAGGCGTTCCTAATTTATCAGTGTAAGACAAGAGGGAAAGCAGCTAGTCATCGCCACCCACCGTCAACTCTTGGACTGCTCTTTTACCAACGAATAGTGGGATAGACCGTCACTTTATAACGTCCCCATAGATGAAAAGGTGACCATGTTTAAGGTGACGGGTAAGATTATGTAGTTTACAAGAACAACAAAAATACGACGACTGTTCGACCAGTTATTTCACTTTATTTTTTTCGTCTCCTATTTGGTTTTAACCATGTATGAGATTTTATGTATATATATCAGGAAGCCATTTATATACCGTTAAGAAAAGTTATGGAAAGCATATAGACTTAACCTCATTGATAAAATGGTTAAAGCTCCTATAAAAGTGTACTTTGTGCAGGAGAAACCGGTAGAAGATAGAAGCTAGGGTAAACCAAACGCATTACATCTCTTGAGGCCTAGAGATAGTGTCTGGTTTTGCCGTTAAAATAGGATTTTATAGCAACAAAATGACACGATCACTCTACCAAATAGCGTGGAGATAAAAAACATGAGTTACAAGACATTAGGTAAAACCAAAGCACGCGAAACTCGAGTTAAACGAAACTCAGTGACTTTTCCTTTGTTTTTGTCCTTATCCATACCTATATATCCATTACCCACTGACGTTCCATATTATATCTATGTCCGTTCTCATTTATATACATTACCATTTACACAAACTTCATGACTTAGCCACCACATTGCTATTGTTACCGTTTATCTTACTTTTTATACACTAGTCACCACTTTGCTATCTGTTACCGTTTATCTTACTTTTTATACACTAGCCACCACTTTGCTTTATTGTTACCGTTTATCTTTATCTTTTTTTTATACAATAGTCACCACTTTGCTATCTGTTACCGTTTATCTTTCTTTTTATACAATAGTCACCACTTTGCTATCTGTTACCGTTTATCTTTCTTTTTATACAATAGTCACCACTTTGCTATCTGTTACCGTTTATCTTTCTTTTTATACAATAGTCACCACTTTGCTATCTGTTACTGTTTATCTTTCTTTTATACACTAGTCACCACTTTGCTATCTGTTACCGTTTATCTTTCTTTTTTATACACACTAGTCACCACTTTGTTATCTGTTACCGTTTATCTTTCTTTTTATACACTAGTCACCACTTTGCTATCTGTTACCGTTTATCTTTCTTTTTATACAAGAGTCACCACTTTGCTATCTGTTACCGTTTATCTTTCTTTTTTATACACTAGTCACCACTTTTATCTGTTACTGTTTATCTTTCTTTTTATACACTAGTCACCACTTTTATCTGTTACCGTTTATCTTTCTTTTTATACACTAGTCACCACTTTGCTATCTGTTACCGTTTATCTTTCTTTTTATACACTAATCACCACTTTGCTATCTGTTACCGTTTATCTTTCTTTTTACACTATACACTAGTCACCACTTTGCTATCTGTTACCGTTTCTGTCTTTCTTTTTTATACACTAGTCACCACTTTGCTTATCTGTTACCGTTTATCTTTCTTTTATATATACTAGTCACCACTTTTGCTATCTGTTACGGTTTATCTTTCTTTTATACACTAGTCACCACTTTTGTTATCTGTTACCGTTTATCTTTCTTTATACACTAGTCACCACTTTTGCTATCTGTTACCGTTTATCTTTCTTTTTTTTATACACCAGTCACCACTTTATATCTGTTACCGTTTATTTTACTTTTATACACTAGTCACCACTTTGCTATCTGTTACCGTTTATCTTTTTTTTTATACACTAGTCACCACTTTGCTATCTGTTACCGTTTATCTTTCTTTTTATACACCAGTCACCACTTTGCTATCTGTTACCGTTTATCTTTCTTTTTATACACCAGTCACCACTTTTTTTTTATCTGTTACCGTTTATCTTTCTTTTTTTATACACTAGTCACCACTTTTGCTGCTCTGTTACCGTTTATCTTTCTTTTTATACACTAGTCACCACTTTTCTGCTTATCTGTTACTGTTTATCTTTCTTTTTATTACACTCAATCACCACTTTTGCTATCTGTTACCGTTTATCTTTTTTTTATACACTAGTCACCACTTTTTATCTGTTACCGTTTATCTTTCTTTTTTATACACTAGTCACCACTTTGCTTTATCTGTTACTGTTTATCTTTCTTTTTTTATACACTAGTCACCACTTTGTTATCTGTTGCCGTTTATCTTTCTTTTTTATACACTAGTCACCACTTTTGTTATCTGTTACTGTTTATCTTTCTTTTTTATACACTTAGTCACCACTTTGTTATCTGTTACCGTTTATCTTTCTTTTTATACACTAGTCACCACTTTGCTATCTGTTACCGTTTATCTTTCTTTTTATACACTAGTCACCACTTTGCTATCTGTTACTGTTTATCTTTCTTTTTATACACTAGTCACCACTTTGTTATCTGTTACTGTTTATCTTTCTTTTTTATACACTAGTCACCACTTTTGCTATCTGTTACCGTTTATCTTTCTTTTATACACTAGTCACCACTTTTATCTATCTGTTACTAGTCACGTTTATCTTTCTTTTATTTCACACTAGTCACCACTTTGCTATCTGTTACCGTTTATTTTTCTTTCTTTATACACTAGTCACCACTTTGCTATCTGTTACCGTTTATCTTTCTTTTTATACACTAGTCACCACTTTGCTATCTGTTACCGTTTATCTTTCTTTTTATACACTAGTCACCACTTTGCTATCTGTTACCGTTTATCTTTCTTTTTATACACTAGTCACCACTTTGCTATCTGTTACCGTTTATCTTTCTTTTTATACACTAGTCACCACTTTGCTATCTGTTACCGTTTATCTTTCTTTTTATACACTAGTCACCACTTTGTTATCTGTTACCGTTTATCTTTCTTTTATACACTAGTCACCACTTTGCTATCTGTTACCGGTTTATCTTTCTTTTATACACTGATCACCACTTTGTTATCTGTTACCGTTTATCTTTCTTTTATACACTAGTCACCACTTTGTATCTGTTACCGTTTATTTTCTTTTGATTACACTTGTCACCACTTTGCTATCTGTCGTTGGTTTATCTTTCTTTTTATACACTGGATCATTTTGCGTTTGTTATCTGTTACCGTTTATCTTTCTTTTTTATACACTAGTCACCACTTTGCTTATCTGTTACCGTTTATCTTTCTTTTTTTATGCACTGGTCACCACTTTGGTCATCTGTTACCGTTTATTTTTCTTTTATACACTAGTCACCACTTTTTAACTATCTGTTACCGTTTATCTTTCTTTTATACACTAGTCACCACTTTGTTATCTGTTACCGTTTATCTTTCTTTTATACACTAGTCACCACTTTGCTTATCTGTTGCCGTTTATCTTTCTTTTATATGCACTAGTCACCACCTTTGTATCTGTTACCGTTTATCTTTCTTTTATACACTAGTCACCACTTTGCTATCTGTTACTGTTTATCTTTTTTTTATACACTAGTCACCACTTTGCTATCTGTTACTGTTTATCTTTCTTTTTTATACACTAGTCACCACTTTGCTTATCTGTTGCCGTTTATCTTTTCTTTTTGCATACACTGAGTCACCACTTTTGCTATCTGTTACCGTTTATCTTTCTTTTTTTTATACACTAGTCATCACTTTGTTATCTGTTACCGTTTATCTTTCTTTTTTATACACTAGTCACCACTTTGCTATCTGTTACTGTTTATCTTTCTTTTATACACTAGTCACCACTTTTGGTATCTGTTACCGTTTATTTTTCTTTTTATACACTAGTCACCACTTTTGCTATCTGTTACCGTTTATCTTTCTTTTTTTGTATACACTAGTCATCACTTTGTTATCTGTTACCGTTTATCTTTCTTTTTTTTACACTAGTCACCACTTTGCTATCTGTTACCGTTTATCTTTCTTTTTTTATACACTAGTCACCACTTTGCTATCTGTTACTGTTTATCTTTCTTTTTTATACACTAGTCACCACTTTGTTATCTGTTACCGTTTATCTTTCTTTTTTTTATACACTAGTCACCACTTTGTTATCTGTTACCGTTTATCTTTCTTTTTATATACACTAGTCACCACTTTGCTATATCTGTTACCGTTTATCTTTCAGCATTTATGCATTGGTCACTTCGCTTTGCTATATCTGTTACCGTTTATCTTTCTTTTTATACACCACTTTTGCTATCTGTTACCGTTTATCTTTCTTTTATGCACTGGTCACCACTTTTGTTATCTGTTACTGTTTATCTTTCTTTTATGCACTGGTCACCACTTTGCTATCTGTTACCGTTTATCTTTCTTTTTTTTTATGCACTAGTCCTGCCACTTTCTATATCTGTTACCGTTTATCTTTCTTTTATGCACTAGTCACCACTTTGCTATCTGTTACCGTTTATCTTTCTTTTATACACTAGTCACCACTTTTGCTTTATCTGTTACCGTTTATCTTTCTTTTTTATACACTAGTCACCACTTTGCTATCTGTTACCGTTTATCTTTTCTTTTATACACTAGTCACCACTTTTACTATCTGTTACCGTTTATCTTTCTTTTTATACACACTAGTCACCACTTTTGCTTATCTGTTACCGTTTATCTTTCTTTTTTATACACTAGTCACCAGCACTTTTATCTGTCACCGGTTTATCTTTCTTTTATACACTAGTCACCACTTTATCTGTTACTGTTTATCTTTATACACCAGTCACCACTTTGCTATCTGTTACCGTTTATCTTTCTTTTTATACACTAGTCACCACTTTGCTATCTGTTACCGTTTATCTTTCTTTTTATACACCAGTCACCACTTTCGTTTATCGTTTTTTTAGTCACCACTTTGCTATCTGTTACCGTTTATCTTTCTTTTTTATACACTAGTCACCACTTTGCTATATCTGTTGTTTTCTTTTTTATACACTAGTCACCACTTTGCTATATCTGTTACCGTTTATCTTCTTTTTTATACACTAGTCACCACTTTGCTATCTGTTACCGTTTATCTTTCTTTTTTATACACTAGTCACCACTTTTTTATCTGTTGCCGTTTATCTTTCTTTTTATACACTGGTCACCACTTTGTTATCTGTTACCGTTTATCTTTCTTTTTATATTGCACTAGTCACCACTTTGTTATCTGTTACCGTTTATCTTTCTTTTTATATACACTGGTCACCACTTTGTTATCTGTTACCGTTTATCTTTCTTTTTATACACTAGTCACCACTTTTGCTATCTGTTACCGTTTATCTTTCTTTTTTATACACTAGTCACCACTTTGCTATCTGTTACTGTTTATCTTTCTTTTATACACTAGTCACCACTTTTGCTTATCTGTTACCGTTTATCTTTCTTTTATACACTAGTCACCACTTTTGTTATCTGTTACCGTTTATCTTTCTTTTATATACACTAGTCACCACTTTGCTATCTGTTACCGTTTATCTTTTCTTTTATATGGACTAGTCACCACTTTATCTGTTGCCGTTTATCTTTCTTTTACACTAGTCACCACTTTGCTATCTGTTACCGTTTATCTTTTTTTTTATACACTAGTCACCACTTTGCTATCTGTTACCGTTTATCTTTCTTTTTATATACACTGGTCACGCACTTTGCTATCTGTTACTGTTTATCTTTCTTTTTATACACTAGTCACCACTTTTGCTATCTGTTACCGTTTATCTTTTCTTTTATACACTAGTCACCACTTTGCTATCTGTTACCGTTTATCTTTCTTTTATACACTAGTCACCACTTTGCTATCTGTTACCGTTTATCTTTCTTTTATACACTAGTCACCACTTTGCTATCTGTTACCGTTTATCTTTTTTTTATACACTAGTCACCACTTTGCTGCTATCTGTTACCGTTTATCTTTCTTTTTTTATACACTGTGTCACCACTTTTGCTATCTGTTACCGTTTATCTTTCTTTTTTATATGCACTAGTCACCACTTTGCTATCTGTTACCGGTTTATCTTTCTTTATACACTAGTCACCACTTTTGCTTATCTGTTACCGTTTATCTTTCTTTTATACACTCAGTCACCACTTTGCTATCTGTTACGTTTGTTTATCTTTCTTTTATACAATTGGTCACCACTTTGCTATCTGTTACCGTTTATCTTTTGCTTATACACTGTTCACCGTTTGCTATCTGTTGCCGTTTATCTTTCTTTTATACACTGGTCACCACTTTGCTATCTGTTACCGTTTATCTTTCTTTTATACACTAGTCACCACTTTGCTTTATCTGTTACCGTTTATCTTTCTTTTTTATACACTAGTCACCACTTTATATCTGTTACCGTTTATCTTTCTTTTTTATACACTGGTCACCACTTTGCTTTATCTGTTACCGTTTATCTTTCTTTTATGCACTAGTCACCACTTTGCTATCTGTTACCGTTTATCTTTCTTTTATACACTTACTTTGCTATCTGTTACCGGTTTATCTTTCTTTTTATATACACTAGTCACCACTTTGCTTTATCTGTTACCGGTTTATCTTTCTTTTTATACACTAGTCACCACTTTGCTTTATCTGTTACTGTTTATCTTTCTTTACACTATCACGCACTATTATCTGTCATCTTTCTTTTTATGCACTAGCACCACTTTGCTTTATCTGTTACCGTTTATCTTTCTTTTTATGCACTGCAGTCACCGCTTTGCTATCTGTTACTATCTTTCTTTTTACATACACTGGTCACCACTTTGCTTATCTGTTACCGTTTATCTTTCTTTTTATATACACTGGTCACCACTTTGCTATCTGTTACCGTTTATGTTTCTTTTTATGCACTTGTCACCACTTTGCTATCTGTTACCGTTTATCTTACTTTTATACACTAGTCACCACTTTGCTATCTGTTACCGTTTATCTTTCTTTTTATACACTAGTCACCACTTTGCTATCTGTTACCGTTTATCTTTTTCTTTTATACACTAGTCACCACTTTGCTATCTGTTACCGTTTATCTTTCTTTTTATACACTAGTCACCACTTTGCTATCTGTTACCGTTTATCTTTCTTTTTATACACTCAGTCACCACTTTGCTATCTGTTACCGTTTATCTTTCTTTTATACACTAGTCACCACTTTTGTATCTGTTACCGTTTATCTTTCTTTTTTATACACTAGTCACCACTTTTTTATCTGTTACCGTTTACTAGTCTTTTGTTATCAGTTACATCTTTCTTTATACACTAGTCACCACTTTGTTATCTGTTACCGTTTATCTTTTCTTTTATACACTAGTCACCACTTTGCTTTATCTGTTAGCCGTTTATTTTTTATACACTAGTCACCACTTTGTTATCTGTTTATCTTTCTTTTTTTTTATACACTAGTCACCACTTTGTATCTGTTACCGTTTATCTTTTCTTTTATACACTAGTCACCACTTTGCTATCTGTTACCGTTTATCTTTCTTTTTATACACTAGTCACCACTTTGCTATCTGTTACCGTTTATCTTTTCTTTTTTATACACTAGTCACCACTTTGCTTATCTGTTACTGTTTATCTTTCTTTTTTATACACTGGTCACCACTTTGCTATCTGTTACCGTTTATCTTTCTTTTATACACTAGTCACCACTTTATATCTGTTATCCGTTTATCTTTCTTTTTATACACTAGTCACCACTTTCATATCTGTTACTGTTTATCTTTTTTTATATACACTAGTCACCACTTTGCTATCTGTTACCGTTTATCTTTTATACACTAGTCACCACTTTGTTATCTGTTACCGTTTATCTTTCTTTTTATACACTAGTCACCACTTTGCTATCTGTTACTGTTTATCTTTCTTTTTTTATACACTAGTCACCACTTTCTTTTTGCTATCTGTTACCTGTTATCTTTCTTTTATACACTAGTCACCACTTTGCTTATCTGTTACCGTTTATCTTTCTTTTTATACACTAGTCACCACTTTTGCTATCTGTTACTGTTTATCTTTCTTTTTATACACTAGTTCACCACTCTTTGCTATCTGTTACTAAGTTTATCTTTCTTTTTTTATACACTAGTCACTACTTTGCTATCTGTTACTGTTTATCTTTCTTTTTTTATACACTAGTCACCACTTTGTTATCTGTTACTGTTTATCTTTTATTTTTGTACACTAGTCACCCACTTTGCTATCTGTTGGTTATCTGTTACTGTTTATCTTTCTTTTATACACTAGTCACCACTTTGTTATCTGTCTGTTACTGTTTATCTTTCTTTTATACACCAGTGCACCACTTTGTTATCTGTTACCGTTTATCTTTCTTTATACACTAGTCACCACTTTGCTATCTGTTACTGTTTATCTTTTCTTTATACACTTAGTCACCACTTTGTTATATCTGTTACCAAACATTTTCTTTTATACACTAGTCACCACTGCTTATCTGTTGCTGTTTATCTTTCTTTTATACACTGGTCACCACTTTGTTATCTGTTACCAGTTTATTTTTACTTTATACACTAGTCACCACTTTGTTTATTCTTTATCTGTTACTGTTTATCTTTCTTTATACACACTAGTTTTAATATCTGTTAATGTTTATCTTTTCTTTTTATAACACTAGTCACCACCATGCAGCTATCTGTTACTGTTTATCTTTCTTCACATTTTTATACACTAGTCACCACTTTGCTATCTGTTACTGCATATTTATCTTTCTTTTATACACTAGTCACCACTTTGTTATCTGTTACTGTTTATCTTTCTTTATATACACTAGTCACCACTTTGCTATCTGTTACCGTTTATCTTTTCTTTTATACACTAGTCACCACTTTTGCTTTATCTGTTTGTTTATCTTTCTTTTATACACTAGTCACCACTTTGTTATCTGTTACCGTTTATCTTTCTTTTATACACTAGTCACCAGCATCTTATTATCTGTTACCGTTTATCTTTCTTTATACACTAGTCAAACACTTTGCTATCTTAGCGTTTATCTTCATCTTTATACACTGGTCACCAGCTTTGCTATCTGTTACCGTTTATCTTTTTATACACCAGTCACCACTCCTTTATATCTCTACTGTTTATCTTTTCTTTTTATACACTAGTCACCACTTTTGCTATCTGTTACTATTTATCTTTCTTTTATACACTAGTCACCACTTAAGCATTCTGTTACTGTTTATCTTCTTTTTTATACACTAGTCACCACTTTGCTATCTGTTACCTGTTTATTTTCTTTTATACACTAGTCACCACTTTGTTATCTGTTACTGTTTATCTTTTCTTTTTATATACACCAGTCACCACTTTGTTTTCTGTTAATACTGTTTATCTTTTTTTTTTTTTATACACTAGTCACCACTTTGTTTTATCTGTTACTGTTTATCTTTTCTTTTATACACACTAGTTACCACTTTTGTATCTGTTACCGTTTATTTTTTTTTATACACTAGTCACCACTTTGTTATTCTGTTACTGTTTATCTTTCTTTTATACACTAGTCACCACTCTTTGCTATCTGTTACTGTTTATCTTTCTTTTATACACTAGTCACCACTTTGTTATCTGTTACCTGTTTATCTTTTCTTTTATACACTAGTCACCACTTTGTTATCTGTTACTGTTTATCTTTCTTTTATACACACTAGTCACCACTTATATCTTGTTACTGTTTTATCTTTCTCTTTTATACACCAGTCACCACTCTTTGTTATCTGTTACTGTTTATCTTTTTTTATACACTAGTCACCACTTTGCTATCTGTTATCGTTATCTTTCTTTATACACTAGTCACCACTTTGCTATCTGTTTACCGTTTATCTTTCTTTATACACTAGTCACCACTTTGTATCTGTTACTGTTTATCTTTCTTTTATACACTAGTCACCACTCTGCTATCTGTTACCGTTTATCTTTCTTTTTATACACTAGTCACCTTTTTGTTATCTGTTACTGTTTATCTTTTCTTTTTTTATACACTAGTCACCACTTTGTATCTGTTACTGTTTATATACACTAGTCACCACTTTGCTATTTTACTGTTTATCTTTATACACTAGTCACCACTTTGTCTACTGTTTATTTTTTATACTAGTCACCACTTTATCTTTACTGTATCTTTTTTTTATACACTAGTCACCACTTTGCTATCTGTTACTGTTTATCTTTCTTTATATAGTCACACTAGTCACCAGTCACCACTTTGTTATCTGTTATCTGTTACTGTTTATCTTTCTTTTATACACTAGTCACCACTTTGCTATCTGTTACCGTTTATCTTTTCTTTTATACACTAGTCAAACCACTTTGCTATCTGTTACTCGTTTATCTTTCTTTATACACTAGTCACCACTTTGCTATCTGTTACCGTTTATCTTTCTTTATATACACTAGTCACCACTTGCTATCTGTTACTGTTTATCTTTCTTTTTTATACACTAGTCACCACTTTGTTATCTGTTACTGTTTATCTTTCTTTTTTATACACTAGTCACCACTTTGCTATCTACAGTTACTGTTTATCTTTCTTTTTATACACTAGTCACCATTTTGCTCTATCTGTTACCGTTTATCTTTTCTTTATACACTAGTCACCACTTTGTTATCTGTTACCGTTTATTTCTTTTTTTGTTTTATACACCTGTCACCACTTTGCTATCTGTTACCGTTTATCTTCTTTCTTTTATACACTAGTCACCACTTTATATCTGTTACCGTTTATCTTTCTTTTTATACATCTAGTCACCACTTTGCTATCTGTTACTGTTTATCATTCTATTTTTTACACTGTTCAGTCACCACTTTATTACAACTGTTACTGTTTATCTTTCTTTTTATACACTAGTCACCACTTCTAGCTATCTTGTTACCGTTTATCTTTCTTTTTATACACTAGTCACCACTTTGCTATCTGTTACCCTTGTTTATCTTTCTTTTATACACTAGTCACCACTTTATATATTCTGTTACCGTTTATTTTTTTTTATACACTAGTCACCACTTTGCTATCTGTTACCTGTTTATCTTTCTTTTTATACACTAGTCAACCACTTTGCTATCTGTTACTGTTTATCTTTCTTTTATACACTAGTCACCCACTTCTATATCTGAGCGATTACCCTAGTCACCACTGATCACTGTTTCTCTTACTTTTATACACTAGTCATCCACTTTGTTATCTGTTACTGTTTATCTTTACTTTTTATATACACTAGTCACCTCACTTTGTATCTGTTACTGTTTATCTTTTCTTTTATACACTGAGTCACCCACTTTGCTATCTGTTACCGTTTATCTTTCTTTTATACACTAGTCACCACTTTGTTTTATCTGTTACTGCTTTCTTTATACACTAGTCACCACTCTTGCATTTAATGCTCTTTTTTATACACTAGTCACCACTCCTTGCTATCTGTTACCGTTTATCTTTCTTTTATACACCAGTCACCATTAGTCACCACTTTCCTATCTGTTATCTCCTTTTTATGTTTCTTTTATACACTAGTCACCACTTTGTTATCTGTTACCGTTTATCTTTTCTTTTATACACTAGTCACCACTTGCTATCTGTTACCGTTTATCTTTCTTTTTATACACCAGTCACCACTTTATATCTGTTACTGTTTATCTTTCTTTTTTTTATACACTAGTCACCACTTTGCATATCTGTTACCGTTTATCTTTCTTTTATACACTAGTCACCACTTTGTATCTGTTACCGTTTATTTTTCTTTTTATATCTAGTCACCACTATATCTGTTACCGTTTATCTTTTCTTTTATATACACTAGTCACCACTTTGTTATCTGTTACCGTTTATCTTTCTTTA